>NW_026706333.1:0-213404 GCF_029867415.1 Vicia villosa | reverse complement strand
GTTAGAATGCTTACTTTCCAAAGATGAGCTCTGGTTTGAAGAAAACGATTCTTCTTGCCAAAGAACTTTGAAAAACAATAAGCATGAGAAGAGAAAGAGAAAGCAAGGAATTGAGTTGCTTTGGTGTGTTTTTCTACTGAAGTATGCTCCCCTATTTATAGGTAAATGGTTCAGTACTGATTGAGAGAGTGAGCTTGCTTAATGAGAGAGTTTTGGTTTCTTAGCCAAGAAGAAAATTTGAAAAGATCCTAAATGCAATGATGCATTTTCGGGCTAGTTTCCCCAACCATTGATCTTGTATGATCCAAGGGAACATTTCTGATTCAGAGGAGAGTTCTAATTGGCTTAGAACAAGATTCCTTGATGATTCATCATTTGCCATAAATTCAAAAATGCAATCATTACATAATCACATGCCTTTGTTTTTGGGAATCTTCTCTAATCCTTATGCAATGATGAATTTGGATGTGTGGTATGGTTTCAGATGTATTAGAGGTCGTGTTGCATCACTTAGTGAAGCAAAATGCACAAAATTGCAAAGTTTCAAATTGTACATGACCTATAATTTCACTTCATGAGGCCAACTTTGAACAAGCATAACTCTTAGCTCAAAATGAATTTGGAGAAGGTTGAACACAATTTGGAAAGCCCTAAACATCTACTTCAAATCATTAGTTTGGAGTTTCTTCAGAATCCTTTGGCAAATTTGTGAAAAATGAGGCCAAAGTTGGAAGAAAACTAGGTTAAAACACTTAGAAAAATTTCTAAGTGTTTATGACCTAAAACTCCAAAATTTCCAAAACTCTTAAATGATTGATCTTTTGAAAAAAGTTCCTTTGTAAGATGTTGTTTTATTTTGCAAGATCTACAACTTTCATGTTGGAAGTTTTTTGAGTTGTGTAGGTGAAATTTTGAGTTCTCACCATGCCTTAAAAAACCCTAATTCCCGACTTTTTGCTCCTTGATGAATTTCTTTGAATTTCTTTGGTCAAATGACTTTAATATCCATATATTGATGATATTGATCCTCTAAAGTCATGGTTTGACCAAAAATCTCAAAAGTCAATGGTGATCCCATACAGTTGACTTTTTCCAAATAAGGTGAGATTTTGGACTTTTGTGTAGAAACAAGATCTTCTCCTTAAATGAATGATGTAAAGGGATTATATTGAGGTAATAGAGACTCTTGGATCATGTCTTGAGTTTTAGATCCATGCCCTGATTAAAAGTCAACTATCTTGGGGAATTAGGTCAAAAACCCTAATTGTCGACCAGAGGACAATGATGACTGTAGACTTTGAATTGAGGTGTAATGTCCAGTGGATCTTGTCATATGAGTTATTTGAAGATGATTGATGTCTTTGAATGGTCCCCTAGGGCTTTTTAGGGTTTCCCAAAAGTGTTCCCTGATTTTAGTCCTTGATAAGGCTCCAAACCCTGGTCTGTTGATCTGAGTAATTCTGTACTTAGATGACTGGGTGTCTAATCAATCATAGGTGAAATAATGAAGCTCTTGAGTCTCATGATTGTGTTAGAGACTAATCCTCCTATTGATTGATCCTTTGCCTGAGTTTTCTTGTCTTTGAACACCCTCGATTGAATGTCAGACTGCTCTGGGTACTTACTTTGACTTGATGAAAATCCTGAAGATATGTCATCTCAGGGGGGTCAAAAATTAGGGTATGACAATGAGGCTGGGGATATTACTTCAACACTTCATCAGAAACTGAAGTTCATAAGAAATGACAAATTGGTAACCGTATGTGGAGAACGAGCTTTGATCGTCAGCAACCTGTCATCATTCTCCGACATAGAACCAAAAGAAGTCACTGGAACTAAGTTCCAAGCACTTTCCTTGGATAAGGAAAAAGGAAAGGAGAAAGCAGCTTCTATTTCTTCCTACAAAGATGCAATCCAAGTTGTAAAGGATGGCACTACCAGTGGTTGGGGGCACATTAATATCCCTACCAACAACAAGAACAGAACGGGAGTTGGATTCTTTCCAACATCATCAAAGGCTATTCCAGGAATGGAGGTAGTTCTTCCAATTCAAGAAACTTTCCGCAGTGGAGGTTTTCTTCAACCTGTTCAACGAACAGTCAATACCATCGGTATGGAAGACACCGATGGGAATTTTGAAGTGGAATGTATGTCCTACCTTCTCGAAGCTGGATACATATCCCTATCAGAGTCTGATTTACCTCGCTGTTATCCAACTAAAAGATATGAAAGTAAGACTCAACCAAGCAGTGATGAAGTTACTAACAACTTCACCACCAGAAGTCATGGTTCATCAGAAGAAGTTCCTCTTATCCCCGAAGAGACTTGGGACACATTAGGAGAACTAAGCGGAAAATTCGACTACATGGTGAAATACTCCGCTCCTCAAAGTTCAAAAATCTCTCTTGAAGACATTGTTCCAGCTGGATGGAACATTGATTATGAGTACCTCACTCAGCCAAAAGAGATATATAACCCTTGCTATTTATCATCATCAACTGGTGAAGTAATCATTGAGGATTATATCCCCAAGTCACCCACTGAGGCTACGGACTTAGAGTATACATACCTAGTTAATGCCATATTGGGAGAAGAGCAAGATCAAAATACAGAAGAGGATGATCTCGAAAGTGTCTCCGACAACGAGTCTCTCCATTCAGAAGATTGGATGTTTCCTCAAAAGAAAGTCCAACATACTCCACTTGGAAATGGGTATGCTCACACCGCTCAGTCTGCTGAAGTAGAAGAAGATCGTCTGAGTGTTGCAAAGACAGCGGTTGGTAAATCAAGACCTACAACAGGCCAGCTTAAGCCTAAGGTTCCAGATTACTTAGTGCACAATGGGGTTCGCCACTATTGGACGAATGTTGAAGTTTCGACTGTTGTTCGCACTCCTAAGTAGGAATTTTCACCGTTATTTTGTCCTCTCACCATAGCCCAGGGTGAAGAGATGTTTCATAGGGCTTTGCATTTTACTATTTCTTAGGAAAATGTCCCTCTTTGCTTCGCCCAAAGCAATAGAGTTTTGTTTTATAGGGTCTTTGTTTCAAGAAGTGACTGTCAATCAATAAAGATGTCATTTTGTTCCTTCGTTAGTTTTTCCTTTTCTTTTTTCGGAAATTGGTAATCCTAAAAAACATCAAAATATTCCATTACCTACATACACCGAGTCTTCCCTCGTTGTCTAAATAAAACTTATCACACATATGAAGATTAATCATAAAACACCCCGTTGAAACGTGCGACCGTATGACTTCTCCAAGCTTTGGGTTTCCTGTATTCGAGGCAGAGGAAGAAGAAGACGAAGAAATATCAAAGGAAATTCCACAGTTACTTCAATAAAGGGAAGAGGCCATTCAGCCATACAATGAGCCTCTAGAGATCATTAACCTTGGTTCCGATGGAAACAGAAAAGAGGTTAAGATTGGAGCTTCGCTCAGTTCAGAGATCAGAGAGAGTTTGATACAACTGCTCAATGAATTCTCAGATGTCTTCGCTTGGTCCTATCAGGATATGCCAGGGTTGGATACCAGTATAGTGGAGCATCACCTGCCACTGAAACCAGAAAGCCCTCCGGTCAAGCAAAAATTGAGAAGGACTCATCCGGAGATGGCTATGAAAATCAAAGAGGAAGTTCAAAAGCAAATCAACGCTGGTTTCCTCGTCACTTTAGAATACCCTCAGTGGTTAGCTAACATTGTTCCCGTTCCTAAGGAAGACGGAAAAGTCCGCATGTGTGTCGACAACAAAGATTTGAACCAAGCTAGCCCTAAGGATGATTTTCCTTTACCACATATTGACATGTTGGTGGACAGTACAGCAAAATCCAAAGTTTTCTCATTCATGGATGGATTTTCGGGATACAACCAAATTAAAATGGCACCTGAAGACATGGAGAAAGCAGCTTTCATCACCCCCTGGGGAACGTTCTGCTACCGCGTTATTCCTTTTGGACTAAAGAACGCAGGGGCAACTTATCAAAGAGCCATGACTACACTTTTCCATGACACGATGCATAAGGAAGTGGAGGTCTATGTGGATGACATGATTGCCAAATCAGAAAATGAGGAAGATCACATACAGAATCTGACAAAGTTATTTCAACACTTACAGAAGTTTCAGCTTTGCCTGAATCCCAACAAGTGTACCTTTGGTGTCTACTCAAGAAAACTCCTTGGTTTCATCGTCAGCAAACGAGGAATTAAAGTGGATCCAGATAAAGTCAAGGCAATTCAAGAAATGCCTTCACCCAGAACCGAGAAACAAGTTAGAGGATTTCTTGGACGTCTGAATTACATCTCGAGATTCATATATCTCATGACTGCGACTTGTGCTCCAATTTTCAAACTTCTACGGAAAAATCAGAGTTGCGTCTGGACAAGCGATTGTCAGAAAGCGTTCGACAGCATTAGGGAATATCTGCTCGAACCACCCATCCTGTCTCCTCCAGTGGAAGGAAGACCTTTGATAATGTACTTAACCGTCTTAGAAAATTCCATGGGTTGTGTCCTTGGACAGCAAGACGAGACGAGAAGAAAAGAGCATGCCATCTACTACCTGAGCAAGAAATTCACTGACTGTGAGTCCCGCTAATCCATGCTCGAGAAGACCTGTTATGCTTTGGCCTGGGCTGCCAAGCGTCTCTGCCAGTACATTATTCGACATACTACTTGTTTGATTTCAAAGATGGATCCAATCAAGTACATCTTTGAAAAGCCTGCCTTAACTGGGAGAATTGCCCGTTGGCAGATGTTGTTATCAGAATATGACATTGAGTATCACACACAGAAAGCCGTGAAAGGAAGTATCCTAGCTGAGCACCTGGCTCACCATCCACTCAATGGTCATGAATCAACCAATTTTGACTTTCCGGATGAGGACGATATGTACCTCAAGATGAAAGATTACGACGAGCCACTACCAGACGAAGGACCTGAGATAGGATCCCAGTGGGGCTTAATCTTTGACGGAGCTGTCAATGCTTATGGACGAGGAATTGGAGCAATCATTGTTACTCCTCGAGGTACCCATATTCCATTTACCGCCAGATTAACATTCAAATGCACAAACAATGAGGCCGAATATGAAGCTTGCATCATGGGTCTCGAAGAAGCCGTGGATTTAAGAATCAAACACTTGGATGTATATGGAGATTCTGCTTTGGTCATCAATCAAATCAAAGGAGAATGGGAAACACGCCAACTAGGGATAATCCCTTACAAAGACTATGCAAGAAGATTGTTACCATTCTCCGAGAGGGTAGATTTTCATCACATTCCTCGTGAAGAAAATAGCTTGGCTGATGCATTAGCCACACTCTCTTCCATGATTAGGATAAATCATTGGAATGACGTTCCTGGGATCGATGTCATGCGCCTGGATAGGCCCGCTCATGTTTTCACAGTAGAAGCAATCATCGACGACAAACCGTGGTATCACGATATCGAGAACTTTCTTCAAAGGCAAGAGTACCCTCTTGGGGAATCAAAGAAAGATAGAAAGACTTTGAGAAAGTTAGCTGGCAGATTCTTCCTGAATGAAGATGTTCTGTACAAGAGAAATTTCGACATGGTCCTGCTTTGATGCGTTGATAGAAACGAAGCAGAAATACTCATGACAGAAATACATGAAGGTTCCTTTGGTACTCACACCAATGGACACACCATGACAAGGAAAATACTGAGAGCAGGATATTATTGGCTGACGATGGAGTCAGATTTCTACCAGTATGCGAAGAGGTGTCACAAATGTCAGATCTACGCCGATAGAATTCATGTGCCACCATCTCTCCTCAATATACTCTCTTCCCCTTGGCCTTTCTCCATGTGGGGAATCGACATGATTGGAATGATCGAGCCAAAAGCGTCCAACGGACATCGCTTCATCTTGGTAGCTATAGACTATTTCACCAAGTGGGTCGAAGCAGCTTCGTACGCAAACGTCACAAGACAAGTTGTCGTCAGGTTTATCAAGAATCACATCATTTGCCGCTACGGCATTCCTAGCAAGATAATCACTGACAATGGGTCAAATTTGAATAAAAAAATGATGAAAGAACTTTGTGAAGAATTTTAAGATTGAACATCACAACTCATCTCCTTACAGACCAAAGATGAATGGAGCTGTAGAAGCAGCTATCAAAAACATCAAGAAAATCATTCAGAAAATGGTCATCACTTACAAAGATTGACATGAAATGCTCTCGTTTGCTCTTCATGGTTACCGTACATCTGTACGTACTTCGACTGGAGCAACTCCTTTCTCCCTTGTATATGGCATGGAAGCAGTCCTACCCATAGAGGTTGAGATCCCATCAATGAGAGTCTTGATGGAGGAAAAATTAACAGAAACCGAGTGGTGTCAAAGCATATTCGATGAGTTGAACTTAATCGAAGAAAAGCGCTTGACAGCTTTATGCCACGGACAGTTATATCAACAAAGAATGAAGAAAGCTTTCGACAAAAAGGTTCGACCTCGCACAATCAAAGAAGGCGACCTTGTACTCAAAAAGATTCAATCTTTTCTCACAGATTCGAGAGGCAAATGGACTCCCAATTATGATGGCCCATATGTGGTCAAGAGAGTTTTCTCAGGAGGAGCCTTAATACTCACGACTATGGATGGAGAAGAACTCACCCGTCCTGTGAACGTCGACGCAGTCAAGAAATACTTCGCCTAAATAATTAAAAGAGCAGCTCGCTAAGTTGAAAACTCGCAAAGAGCAACTTAGGCAAAAAAGAGCGTCTCGGTGAATCGAAAACCCGAAAGGGCGATTCAGGCAAAAGTTAGAGACATAAAAAATATAATAATCAATCCCGGTAGACTTAAAACCTGAAAGGGGTAGGTTACACAAAAGTTAGGGATATATGGCAAGTAACTGTGTTCAGGACAAACTTGATCATTCAGAAAATCCATAGCGGAGTATTCATCATCAGTAGGTCATCTTCTACGATGCACGAATACAACGCAACTCGGAGTGGAAGGGAAATATAATGGGCGTCACGTTTCATCGTAGCCCTTTTCCCAAAAACAATTACCAATTTCCAACTTTGTAAATACTCCATGGGATCAAGCATTTGGTTGATTACCATTCCATAAATAATAATTTGAGCCTTGTGCCTTTTCTTTGCAATCGAGTCTTATTCAGTTTCTTAAAATGCATTTTAAGTTTAACAGTCATTTTCTTAAAACAAAATGTTTTCATAAAATAAAATGAATTTACTTGCAAAATAAAGGTGAAATTTCTTTCTAAGGTTTACAAACAATAGGAAGAATGCAAACAGTTGCTCCAAGAACGGTTGAGTCTGGGAACCAAAAATTTCCCCATGAGGTCGCTTTGCGAACATCCCCGATGACGGATCTTCAGTTCAAATCATATCACTCACTTCAAACAGCGGGCAACCAGTAACCAGTTATCCCCAATAGAGTGCAAACTACGTTTTTCAAGAAGAAGACATCTTCTGATCAACAAAAATTCAAGTCACAGGATTTCACATCCGCGACAATTCTATTCACATTCACTTTACATTTTGTAATGATCATAGTATTCATGCATCATATCATACGTTTGCATAGTTAAGATTATCTAGTTAGGTTTTGATCCCGTTATTGCCCGAGTCACTTGGACATATGCTCGAGCTTCCCCTCGAGAGTCAGGAAAGAATTTTCTTCTTGAGAGAGAAAGTTCATATGCCTGAATTTCCCCAAGAGGTTAACAAATGGTGGTCTTCCTGAGGAAGATAGTTTGTTTACTTTGAGAAATCCCCAGCAAGTCAACAAATGGTAATCTCCCTCAAAGAGATAGTTTGTTCACTCCCAAGCAAAGTCGACAATAGATATCTTCTTCAAATAAGATAGTTTGTTTACTTTTGGAATTCCCCAACTGAGATTCTCCTGCAGAGCGAAACTCGACAATCTTCTTCAAATAAGATAGTTTGTTTCGCATTTGAATTCCTCACAGAGTCAGCAAGCGGTGTTCTTCTCCAAGTAGTTCAGATTCCCCGGCATAATTGACGAGTGATAGTTTTTCCTCCGGGAAAATAGTTTGGTAATTCCCTAGCAGGGTCAATAGATGGCACTTTTCGTCAAAGAAAATAATTTGGAATCTCCCCAGCGGATCGACAAATGGTATTCTTCTTCCGGAAGACAATTTGTTCACTTCCAAGGATTTCTCAGCATAAGTCGGTGAATGGTAGTTTTCTTTCCGAAGACAGTTCGTCCACTTTCAAGCAAAGTCATTAGCCCCTCAAAAGGGCGCATGATCATAGGATGTTCCTTCAAAGACATCAAGTTAGAAGGAAATCATAATGAAGTTTCTTAGTTGCCATCAAATGGTATCTCGCCTCCAAGTGCTGGTGAGAAGTTTGATGAGGAAACAAACCTTGGAGATTTTTCTCTTCATCAGAGATATCTTCCAAAAGATGATGAAGTTTCTTAATTGCCATAAAATGGTATCTCTCATCCAAGTGGTGGTGAGAATTTTAATGAGGAAACAAACCTTGGAGATTTTTCTCTTCATCAGAGATATCTTCCAAAAGATGATGAAGTTTCTTAACTGCCATCAAATGGTATCTCGCCTCCAAGTGCTGGTGAGATGTTTGATGAGGAAACAAACCCTTGGAGATTTTCTCTTCATCAGAGATATCTTCCAAAAGATTATGAAGTTTCTTAATTTCCATCAAATGGTATCTCGCCTCCAAGTGTTGGTGAGATGTTTGATGAGGAAACAAACCCTTGGAGATTTTCTCTTCATCAGAGATATCTTCCAAAAGATGATGAAGTTTCTTAATTGCCATCAAATGGTATCTCGCCTCCAAGTGGTGGTGAGAAGTTTGATGAGGAAACAAACCCTTGGAGATTTTCTCTTCATCAGAGATATCTTCCAAAAGATGATGAAGTTTCTTAATTACCATCAAATGGTATCTCGCCTCCAAGTGCTGGGGAGAAGTTTGATGAGGAAACAAACCCTTGGAGATTTTCTCTTCATCAGAGATATCTTCCAAAAGATGATGAAGTTTCTTAGTTGCCATAAAATGGTATCTCGCCTCCAAGTGCTGGTGAGGAGTTTGATGAGGAAACAAACCCTTGGAGATTTTCTCTTCATCAGAGATATCTTCCAAAAGATGATGAAGTTTCTTAATTGCCATTAAATGGTATCTCGCCTCCAAGTGGTGGTGAGAAGTTTGATGAGGAAACAAACCCTTGGAGATTTTCTCTTCATCAGAGATATCTTCCAAAAGATGATTAAGTTTCTTAATTACCATCAAATGGTATCTCGCCTCCAAGTGCTGGTGAGAAGTTTGATGAGGAAACAAACCCTTGGAGATTTTCTCTTCATCAGAGATATCTTCCAAAAGATGATGAAGTTTCTTAGTTGCCATCAAAATGGTATCTCGCCTCCATGTCCTGGTGAGAAGTTTGATGAGGAAACAAACCTTGGAGATTTTTCTCTTCATCAGAGATATCTTCCAAAAGATGATGAAGTTTCTTAATTGCCATCAAATGGTATCTCGCCTCCAAGTGCTGGTGAGAAGTTTGATGAGGAAACAAACTTTGGAGATTTTTCTCTTCATCAGAGATATCTTCCAAAAGATGATGAAGTTTCTTATTTGCCATCAAATGGTATCTCGCCTCCAAGTGCTGGTGAGAAGTTTGATGAGGAAACAAACCCTTGGAGATTTTCTCTTCATCAGAAATCTCTTCCAAAAGATGATGAAGTTTCTTAATTGCCATCAAATGGTATCTCGCCTCCAAGTGCTGGTGAGAAGTTTGATGAGGAAACAAACCTTGGAGATTTTCTCTTCATCAGAGATATCTTCCAAAAGATGATGAAGTTTCTTAATTGCCATCAAATGGTATCTCACCTCCAAGTGCTGGTGAGAAGTTTGATGAGGAAACAAACTTTGGAGATTTTTCTCTTCATCAGAGATATCTTCCAAAAGATAATGAAGTTTCTTAATTGCCATCAAATGGTATCTCACCTCCAAGTGCTGGTGAGAAGTTTGATGAGGAAACAGACCTTTGGAGAATCTCTCTTTATCTGAGATATTGTCCAACATCACAACTGAGACCAGTTTCGCGATTTAAACATCTGAAGCTAGAGGAGGTTGTTTACCTTTTTCTAAGTAGTAAAGGCTTAGTTGAAGAAGATGGATTGCGCATTCTATATTGCCATCCATTCGCCAGTATCAGCATAACACATTTCTACCAGAGTTTGTCTCCCTATCCCCCGCCGAGTGCGACAACGAGATCAAGTCATGCACAAGGATTATATTATCACTGCGACATCTCAAGGACGCCCAAAATTCGGGCATTCTTTGATATTTAAGTCTCTTTCGCACAGGAGAGATCAAGATGTCAATCTTTCTCCCTCCGGACGAAAGAAACTTAAATAAGGGCATCTGTCATACCCTAGTTTTGACCCCCCTAAGATGTCATACCTCCAAGTACCTCATCAAACTCAGGACAGGTACTCAGAGCAGTCACTTGCTTGTCTGGTACCCAGTCGAGGGTGCTCATGGACAAAAGAGTTCAGGCAAGGAATCAATCAATATGAGTATAGCCTCTAATTCAATCATAGGATTCAAATGATTCATTTATTCACCTATGTTGATTAGACAACAATTATCAGAACTCAGGTTTGCTCAGCTAAAGTTTTCAACCCATCAAGGACTGAAATCAGGGACCACATTTGGGAAACCCCAAAAAGCTCTAGGACACCTATCAATTGTTTCAATCATCTTCAAATAATCCATATGACAAAATCCATAAGGCATTACACTTCAATTCAAGATCTACAGTCATCAATTTCATCTGGTCGACAATTAGGGTTTTTGACCTAATTCACCAAGATAGTTGACTTTTAATCAGGACATGGATCCAAAACTCAAAGCATAACCCAAGAACTTCTATTACCTCAATATGATCCATTCACATCACTCATTTGAGGAGGAGAGTTTGATTCATCACAAAAGTCCAACATTTCACTTCATTTGGAAAAAGTCAACTATACAAGATCACCTTTGACTTTTAGGGTTTTGAGTCAAAACATGACTTTTAAGGATCAATATCATCAATATATGATTAATGAAGTCATTTGACCAAAGAAAATCAAGAAAATCAATCAAGAATCAAAAAGTCAAAGATTGACTTTTCATACTTAGAAATTTTTCTAAGTGTTTAAGAGTCTTTTTTTTTTCAAAACTTTGGAAGGGAATATCTCAAAATTTCAAGTACAAACTGAAAAAAACTTCCAACATCAAAGTTGTAGATTTTGATCCAATGAACAACTTTGTCACATATGATTTTTTGGCTAGAAATCAACCATTGAAGAGATATGGAGCTCCAAAGTTGCTGCCTTTATGAAAACAAGCAAAAAACCCTAGTTTTCTTCAAACTTCAAGCTCATTTTTCACAAATTTCCCAATTGATTTGGAAGAAACTCCAAACTAATGAATTGAAGTACATGTTAAGGGATTTCCAAATTGTGCTCAACCTTCTCCAAATTCATTTTGAGCTAAGAGATATGATTGATCAAAGTTAGGCATTTGAAGTGAAATTATAGGTCATGCCTAAGTGTGAAATTTGCAATTTTATGCAAGTGCTTACACTAAATGACGCCTCTAAACTTCAGAAACATTGCAAGGATATGAGAGAATCGTTCGCATCATTGCACAAATATTTGAAGGGAATATTCCAAAACCAAAACATGTGATTATGTAATGATTACATTTTGAGAATTTATGGCCAAGTGGTGATTCATCAAAGGAATCTTTTCCCAACCAATTAGAGCTCATTTCTGCATCAAATTTGTCCCCTAAGATCAAGCAAAACCGATGGCTAGGGAGTGGTATCAAAGAACTCATCATTGCATATTGATCTTTCTCACATTTCTTCATAGCCAAGAAACCAAGTTAACCTCATTAAGCAAAGCTCACTCTCTGCAAACACACTGAACTCTTTGCCTATAAATAAGAGAGCATACCTCAGTAATTAGACACACCAAAGCAACAGAATTCTTTCTTTCTCTCTTCTCAATTCATACTTAGGTTTTTCAAAGGTTCTTTGGCAATAAGACTCGGATTCTTCAAACCAAAGCTCTTCCTTTGAAAGTAAGTATTCATACATATAAAAGGAGGTATTCAGGGGTGATCCAAGCATCTGGAACAGCTCTGTACATGGAGGATCATCATCTTCACCTCTCACTTGCAGCCATATCAGCTGGGGTCGAGCAAGAAGTTCTGGGGAGTTCTAACCCAAACTAAGCATCTCAACACCTTACTATGGGATCACTGAAGATTTTGGGATCGTTACAACAACTCTGTATCACCCTTTGATCAGAGCTCGATCTTTATTTCAGAGGTAAGTTTCATCAACTTCAAACTCTATGATTCCTATTTCATAAATCAAAACTTGTTATACCAACAAGTTTCTGCACCTGAGAGGATCATTAACCCTCAGTCAATTGCATCATATCTTGCATATAGAGTATTTCATTTTAAATTTCAGTTTTAGGGTTCTTAGTGTTCATGCTTGTGAATTTTAAGTTACACTCAGAATAAATGAAATTAAAGGGTACTATCATAATCCTCGTCCAAAAACGAGCAAAATCCATCTTTACATCTTTGGATTTGGTTGAGAATTGAGAAAGATAGGATTTCCAGAAATTTGAAAGCTTGAGGTTGAAGATGAAGATGGTGGCGCCATTTTTCAAATTTCCCAGGTTTTAGTTTATTATATTTTGAATGGTTTGTGTTTAACCTACGAATTCATCGTAGTGTCCCACTGGTTACAGCGCGCGTCCAAACTCTTGCCTTGCCTTAGGTCTGGGGTTCGATCCCCCCTCAGACCTTTTGTTCATTTTATTTTCCAATTCATTTTAATGCTTTGCTTTCACATATAATCACATGGGCTCCTTTGCTAAACAGGCCACACGCGTGGCCCAGCTGGTATTTGTTTTGTTTGGTAACCAAGAGGGCGTGAGTTCAACCCTTGGCAAGACCAAACCATATTTTTTACCACTATTTTTCTTCCATTTTATTTACAACTTCACATAATTATTTCAACCATCAAATTAAATCATTTTTGCTTCATTTTTTACACACTTCCCATTTAATATATCTATTTTGAGGATATACCAAAAAATCATGAAAAATATATTATTTTAGTATGTTTTAAGTAGGTTTAAAATCATATATTTTAAGTGTGTTTTAATACTTTAAAAAATATAAATCTCACTTGATTTTCAAAAACCTAATCTCTTGTAAATAATTTTGAGTTGAAACCCTATTCATTTAGGTTTTAGTAGGGTATAAGCTTTTTCATTACCCTAATCAAGTTGACTGTTGTCAAGAATTTCAACTGTTTTCAATCTCCGATCAAGCAGACGATCCAGGTTTTCAGACAACAATACCTTATGTTCTCTTTCAACTGTTTCTTATAAACAGTGAATCTCTGGGACTCTAATAGAGTGTAAGTCCCATCCCTTTTTTTTTCTTTCTTATATTCAATTAATTATTTTCAAACAACTTCTTTCATAACAGTCAACTAGTATTATAAATACTGGGCCTCTAATAGAGTGTAAGTCCCAGCACCTTTTTCTTTTCTTAGATTGTTTTCAAAAATTGGATTTACAAAATCTTCTTTCTGTTTTCAAAACATTCTTCTGGTATTTGAAAGGCATTATTCCCGGAAAAACTCTTCAGATACCTATGTGACCTATGTCCATCTTCACTTCTTCTGTTTTCAAAAACCCTTAACTATTTATAATAAATATTCAACTGTTATCAATAAAATTGCTGGTAAGGCTTTGTACATACATCTTCAAAGGCCTCCACTCCATCCATGTTAGACTTTATAGCTTTCAATTTACAGTCTTTATTTAAATTACTGTCAAATATAGAACTGTTTATATATTGTTTAGAACTACGTTTGAGTGTAAACCTTAGGACAGTTAAACTATATATATATATATATATATATATATATATATATATATATATATATATATATATATATATATATATATATTATAGGACTATGGCCTAGGATTGAGAATGTCTTCCCAGTGAAGGCTCTTTCCTAATTAGAGATCTTTTTAGTTCAAACCCTCAAGATGAATTATTCCCGATGAAACATCTTGAAAAAGCCTTAGAACCCAAAATAGGATACATCCACCCAAGAGGAATTATTCCCGGTGAAACCTCTTACCCATTTGCTTAGAGCCAAATTAAGTTCAAAACCACATAGCTTTCTCTTGTGCTATAACAAGGACCCTCGATGACCCTCGATTAGCCTCCTCTTGGGCTTTGTACAAGAACCCACAGGCTTCTTAAAAGCATTCCCAGCTTCCGCTTGAGCTTGTATACAAGGACCCATCAGGTTTCTTATAAACATAGGAACAGGTCTTTAGTCACCTCTTAGCCTATCCTGGTGAGTTTCTTCCATTCTTCAAAACAGACTTTTAAACAAGCTAAGAATGTCACAATCTCACATTGAGTACACCTTTTGGAATGAGAGACATGGACAGTCTCTGTCACCCTTATCTTCATTAGTCTTCCTTAGCAGAGTCTAGGATCCATAGTTATCTATCCTCAATCAGAGTCAGCCTTAATCTTGGGCTTTAAACAAGAAGTCTCAATTAGATAATATTTCTGCTATCAGTCAAAATCCATGGAAAGGGTTAGCTTCCAAAAAAAATCAATCTTTTAAATAGATACTTTCACCAGCTGAGTCAAAAATCCCTGGAAAGGGTTAGCTTCCAAAAATTGAACTTTCAAAAGATAAATTCTTCAGCAGAATAAAACCCCTGGAAAGGGTTAGCCTCCATTCATTCTTTAAAAAGATAATCTCACCAGTCTCAGTCAGTAAAAGACATTTTTTTCAATTAAGAGTCAGACACAATTCTGGGCTTTGTACAGAACACCAAATAAAATCCATCAAATAAATGCTCTCCAGCTAGAGTCAGCCTCAATTCTGGGCTTTTTACAGAACACAAAGACTTCTTAGTTTAAGTCAATCCCCAGTAGAGTTATCTCCCATAGTCAATAAAATAATAAATCAATCAAAAGCCTCAAGCTTGGGCCTCATACAAGTCAGCTAAAATCAAATCTTTTATACAGTAGATGGACATATCTTATCTCCATAGAGAGATCTTTCTCCTATCTCACCATATTAAAACAAACAAACATTACATTACATTTTAATTTTAATCAGTCTCCCATTTAGGATTTTGAAAGGCATGTTCTGGCAGTAAAACCCAGGCATGTGGTATTCCCTAATTTGGATGAGCATCTTTCTTTCATTCAAGACGCAGTTGACTGGTATACTTGCACATACACAAGTGAGGTCCCCCTCTTGATTGAAAAAAATGTCTTTTACTGACTGAGACTGGTGAGATTATCTTTTTAAAGAATGAATGGAGGCTGACCCTTTCCAGGGGTTTTATTCTGCTGAAGAATTTATCTTTTGAAAGTTCAATTTTTGGAAGCTAACCCTTTCCAGGGATTTTTGACTCAGCTGGTGAAAGTATCTATTTAAAAGACTGATTTTTTTTTGGAAGCTAACCCTTTCCAGGGATTTTGACTGATAGCAGAAATATTATCTAATTGAGACTTCTTGTTTAAAGCCCAAGATTAAGGCTGACTCTGATTGAGGATAGATAACTATGGATCCTAGACTCTGCTAAGGAAGATTAATGAAGATAAGGGTGACAAAACTGTCCATGTATCTCATTCCAAAAGGTGTACTCAATGTGAGATTGTGACATTCTTAGCTTGTTTAAAAGTCAGTTTTGAAGAATGGAAGAAACTCACCAGGATAGGCTAAGAGGTGACTAAAGACCTGTTCCTATGTTTATAAGAAACCTGATGGGTCCTTGTATACAAGCTCAAGAGGAAGCTGGGAATGCTTTTAAGGAGCCTGTGGGTCCTTATACAAAGCCCAAGAGGAGGCTAATCGAGGGTCATCGAGGGTCCTTGTTATAGCACAAGAGAAAGCTATGTGGTTTTGAACTTAATTTGGCTCTAAGCAAATGGGTAAGAGGTTTCACCGGGAATAATTCCTCTTGGGTGGATGTATCCTATTTTGGGTTCTAAGGCTTTTTCAAGATGTTTCATCGGGAATAATTCATCTTGATGTACGTACAAAGCCTTACCAGCAATTTTGTTGTTTATTGATAACAGTTGAATATTTATTATAAACAGTAAAAGGTTTTTTGAAAACAAAAGAAGTGAAGATGGACAAAGGTCACATAGGTATCTAAAGAGTTTCACCAGGAATAATGCCCTTCAAATACCAGAAGAATGTTTTGAAAACAGAAAGAAGATTTTGTAAATACAGTTTTTGAAAACAAACTAAGAAAAGAAAAAGGTGTTGGGACTTACACTCTATTAGAGGCCCATTGAAATGATTTACTGTTTATGAAAAACAGTTGCAAGAGATACAAGGTTTTGTTGTCTAAAAACCTGGATCGTCTGTTTGATCGGAGATTGAAAACAATTTAAATTCTTGACAACAGTCAACTTAATTAGGGTAAGGACAAAGTTTATACCCTACTAAGACCTATAAGAATAGGGTTTTAACTCAAAAAATATTCACAAGAGATTAGGTTTTGATAAATCAAATGAAATTTATATTTTTTAAAGCATTAAAACATACTTAAAATATGTGATTTTTAACCTAATTAAAACATACTAAAATAATATATTTTTATGATTTTTTTTTTGTATATCCTCAAAATATATATATTAAATGAGAAGTTTGTGAAAAATGAAGAAAAAATGATTTAATTTGATAGGTGAAATAATTATGTGAAGTTGTAAATAAAATGGAAGAAAAATAGTGGTAAAAAATATGGTTTGGTCTTGCCAAGGGTTGAACTCACGCCCTCTTGGTTACCAAACAAAACAAATACCAACTGGGCCACGCGTGTGGCCTGTTTAGCAAAGGAGCCAATGTGATTATATGTGAAGGCAAAGCATTAAAATGAATTGGAAAATAAAATGAACAAAAGGTCTGAGGGGGGGATCGAACCCCAACCTATGGCATGGCAAGAGTTTGGACGCGCGCTGTAACCATTGGGACACTACGATGAATTCGTAGGTTAAACACAAACCATTCAAAATATAATAAACTAAAACCTGGGAAATTTGAAAAATGGCGCCACCATCTTCATCTTCAACCTCAAGCTTTCAAATTTCTAGAAATCCTATCTCTCTCAATTCTCAACCAAATCCAAAGATGTAAAGATGGATTTTGCTCGTTTTTGGACGAGGATTATGATAGTATCCTTTAATTTCATTTATTCTGAGTGTAACTTAAAATTCGCAAGCATGAACACTAATAACCCTAAAACTGAAATTTAAAATGAAATACTCTATATGCAAGATATGATGCAATTGACTGAGGGTTAATGATCCTCTCAGGTGCAGAAACTTGTTGGTATAACAAGTTTTGATTTATGAAATAGGAGTCATAGAGTTTGAAGTTGATGAAACTTACCTCTGAAATGAAGATCGAGCTCTGATCAAAGGGTGCTACAGAGTTATTGTAACGATCCCAAAAGCTTCAGTGATCCCCCAGGAAGGTGTTGAGATGCTTAGTTTGGGTTAGAACTCCCCAGAACTTCTTGCTCGACCCCAACTGATATGGCTCCAAGTGAGAGGTGAAGATGATGATCCTCCACGGAAAGAGCTGTTCCAGATGCTTGGATCACCCCTGAATACCTCCTTTGATATGTATGAATACTTACTTTCAAAGGAAGAGCTTTGGTTTGAAGAATCCGAGTCTTCTTGCCAAAGAACCTTTGAAAAACCTAAGTATGAAGGGAGAAGAGAGAAAGCAAGAATTATGTTGCTTTGGTGTGTCTAATTACTAAGGTATGCTCTCTTATTTATAGGCAAAGAGTTCAGTGTGTTTGCAGAGAGTGAGCTTTGCTTAATGAGGTTAACTTGGTTTCTTGGCTATGAAGAAATGTGAGAAAGATCCATATGCAATGATGAGTTCTTTGATACCACTCTATAGCCATCGGTTTTGCTTGATCTTAGGGGACAAATTTGATGCAGAAATGAGCTCTAATTGGTTGGGAGAAGATTCCTTTGATGAATCACCACTTGGCCATAAATTCTCAAAATGTAATCATTACATAATCACATGTTTTGGTTTTGGAATATTCCCTTCAAATATTTGCGCAATGATGCAAACGATTCTCTCCTATCCTTGCAATGTTTCTGATGTTTAGAGGCATCATTTAGTGTAAGCACTTGCATAAAATTGCAAATTTCACACTTAGGCATGACCTATAATTTCACTTCAAATGCCTATCTTTGACCAATCATATCTCTTAGCTCAAAATGAATTTGGAGAAGCTTGAGCACAATTTGGAAATCCCTTAACATGTACTTCAATTCATTAGTTTGGAGTTTCTTCCAAATCAATTGGGAAATTTGTGAAAAATGAGCTTGAAGTTTGAAGAAAACTAGGGTTTTTCGCTTGTTTTCATGAAGGCAACAACTTTGGTGCTCCATATCTCTTCAATGGTTGATTTCTAGCCAAAAAATCATATGTGACAAAGTTGTTCATTGGATCAAAATCTACAACTTTGATGTTGGAAGATTTTTTCAGTTTGTACTTAAAATTTTGAGATATTCCCTTCCAAAGTTTTGAAAAAAAAAAGACTCTTAAACACTTAGAAAAATTTCTAAGTATGAAAAGTCAATCTTTGACTTTTTGATTCTTGATTGATTTTATATGGTCAAATGACTTCAATAATCATATATTGTTGATATTGATCCTTAAAAGTCATGTTTTGACTCAAAACCCTAAAAGTCAAAGGTGACCCTGTATAGTTGACTTTTTTCCAGATGAAGTGAAATCTTGGACTTTTGTGATGAATCAAACTCTCCTCCTCAAATGAATTATGTGAAGGGATTATATTGAGTTAAAAGAAGTTCTTGAGTCATGTTTTGAGTTTTGGATCCATGTCCTAATTAAAAGTCAATTATCTTGGTGAATTAGGTCAAAACCCCTAATTGTCGACCAGATGAAATTGATGACTGTAGATCTTGAATTGAAGTGTAATGCCTTATGGATATTTTCATATGGATCATTTGAAGATGATTGAACCATTTGATAGGTGTCCTGGAGCTTTTTAGGGTTTCCCAAATGTGGTCCCTGATTTTAGTCCTTGATGGGTTAAAAACCTTAGCTGAGCAAACCTGAGTTCTGATAACTGTTGTCTAATCAACATAGGTGAATAAATGAATCATTTGAATCCTATGATTTCATTAGAGGTTATTCTCATATTGATTGATCCTTTGCCTGAACTTTTTTTTCCTTGAGCACCCTCGACTGGGTATCAGACAAACAAGTGAATGCTCTGAGTACCTGTCCTGAGTTTGATGAGGTACTTAGAGGTATGACATCTCAGGGGGGTCAGAATTAGGGTATGACAGCGTTGAAAGGATCGGCGGCTATGGACGCTGCGTTAATGGGAAAAAAAGACGTCCATGGTAGAGAAAGCCCACAACACAATTTTGTTGAGCCTTGGTGATAAGGTTCTTAGACAAGTATCAAGGGAGACAACGACATCAGGGTTATATGTGAAACTTGAAAGTTTGTATATGACCAAATCGCTGGTAAATCGACTCTACCAGAAGCAAGCTTTATTTCATTCAAGATGATTGAAGATAAAGTGTTGGCTGAAAAGTTGGATATATTCAATAAGCTGATTCTTGATCTTGGAAATATTGATGTGTAGATTGATGATGAAGATCAAGCTCTATTGTTGTTGTGCGCTTTGCCTCGGTCACATGCTCACTTCAAAGAAACTCTCTTGTATGGAGGGGAGTCCCTGTCTTTCGAAGAAGTTCAATCATCCTTGCACTACAACATTTTTGGCCTACAGTCACGCTAAATTTTTCCATAACTCAAAAACTGTGGCCACATACAAGCTTTGGCCAGGATTTTCAAATCGTAGACATATGTCTTGAAACATTGAATCCGGGGTGTGAAACTGTGGTCTTTTCTTCATTTTTCCACGGTTAACAAACTGTAGATATTTTAAGCCGCAAAGAAAAACCGCGACATTATAATTTTCACTTCAAACTGTGGCCCAAACCCAAAAATATATACCCCGCAAAAAAAGAAGAGGCCAGTCCAGCTAATGGCACAAATGAAGAAATTGATGAGGATGGCTCTGAATATGAAGACTAGAGCAGCTGTTAATGGTGATTTTTTTGGATTTTAATGAATTTTGTTTTTTTTTATAATGGCCTGTAACTATTTGAATATCAAGGTTGCTTTGGCAACATTTCTGGAAAAAAGGGGGAGTAATGTGTGGTGTCACCCCAGAACAAGTGATGTGTGTTTCAACTAATATTCCTAATGAAGTAGTTGAATGAAGTTTCTTTTTGCAGATGGAAGCGTAGTTCTGTGTGGTAGCAGTATGTTTGTATGATGCAGTAGTATAGATTTTTTGTGTAGCTGGTTGTGTAGTTATGTATGTTGTCTAGTAGTAGTAGTATAATGGTAGCTATGCTTGATGATTGCTTGTAGTAGTGTAGATGTATTAGCTATTCCATGCTTGTATGGTTGTGTACTGTGTGTTTTTCTTCTGCAAAGAATCTCTGATATGGTGACAGATTATTTTAGCCAAAAATTTGCCAAAGGGGGAGTTTATAGATGTTTTCATATTGGCTGCATTTTATGGTAAAACATTCCTATGTGTTATGATGTCTTGACTAATGTCATGACATGCTATGTGTAGTATTCTGCAGGTTTTGTATGTTTGAGCTAATAAAGGAGTTAGTTGGATGTCATGCTCGATGTCATGACATCAGTAAGTGACAGCAGTGGTTGTTATGTTTCCTTATTTATCTCAGGCTACATTTTAGGAAACTATATATTTAGTGTTGTATGGTTTACTCAGCATATGTGTTAACACCTTGATGATGTGGAAATTAGGTTAACTTGGTTAACCCTAATTTATGTTTGGAAGAAGATTTCTAATACTATTTTCAGAAGAAGGGATTTTGATTGTGAAGAACGTGCTTGCTGCGACCTGTGTGTTCTGTGTTATTTGTTCTTAGTGTTTCTTGTGAGCCAAGCAATTATCACCTTGATGATTGCATTGGACTAGGGGTTTTTGAGTTGTAATTTGATTATGTCACTCGAAGATTTTAAGCACGAGTGTTGTGTCTCTTGATTGAAGCTTTTAAGCAAGATCAAGATTTGTTTGAAGTGTGTCGTCATTCTATTTTTATTTCCATCTGTTTGTTATCACTGCTGTGATTGAGGGGGAGTGAGTAGGAACTCAGGTCTATTACTAGACTGAAATTGCATCGGGTAGGTCATACGTGAAGAGGGTAAACATGTTGTTTAACTCTGAATTAATAACTGCTTATAGTGGATTTCCTCCCTGGCTTGGTAGCCCCCAGAGTAGGTGTTGTTGTACACCGAACTGGGTAAACAATCATTTGTGTTCTTTACTGCTATTGTTTACATTTGCAAAGTTTTTAATATCTGTGTCTCAGTGGATGTCATAACATCCGATAAGACATTGACTGACTGGTACTAGGATTTTCACACCAGAATGAGTATATATTGGCATGTCGCATTTGTCTACTTCAATGGCGCGAATACGTCACTTGAATTTAGGATCACTTAGTACATCTCTCTTGTAGATCTGAAATCTATACTAGAATATATCCTAGAATACTCTGATAATCAAAAAGTTGTGAAACTCGAGTACCGTACTCTCTCGATTGACAATGAAGGAAAGATTATGTTCAATAAGTTTGAGCTGAAGACGGATGAAGATTTAAGAGTTATGTGGAATACATTTCATCGTTACGAAAAAAAGCTCTAATCAAGCTAGATGCGAAGATTGCGAGATCTATCGAAGAAATTCTAAATATGTTGAAACGTCCTACTCGATGATGACGTATTATTTGATTTATGTTGATGATCATCTATGTAATGTTTTGTTGTTTATGTATGTCATAACCATTATCAATGTTAATTTATCTTCGTTTCTACATCTATTTTGTTTCTGCATTTGTTTCTGATTCATTAGAATTTGGAAATACATTTCTGTAAGGTATACGGAGATGTATTTCTGGATTAAATTTAATCATAGATTTTAGACGTGACTCTTTAACGAATAGATTATGTGTGAATGAGGTGCGTCCGAAAATTCATTTTCGAACTCTATTTTTTATTTTATTTTTCACTAGGGTAGAGAAACAGAGTTCGGATCCGCTCTAGTTTTTATTTTCTCCAGTTTTCCAGTACGTTGAATAGATGTGTGACATGTGGCATGGATAAAAAACAACCGCTTAGATTAAAAATTAAGTGTTTCGTGTTTTTTTTCTCTTTCTCTCAACGTAGCAAACATTTTCTTCTCTCTATTTTGAATCCGTCTCTCACTCTTGCATCACCCACCACTTTTTTGCTTTAACTTACCACTGCATGATGTCTTCCTTTTTCTCTATTTCTCACGTTGGCATCGGTGACTTGCTTCTTCTCGCTTTCCTGCCGCCGTTGTGTGTCTCCTCCTATGTGTCGCAAATTAATTTTAAGTATGAAATTAAAGATTGTTATTTGAAGTCTGGAATTTTCCTCCATTTGTATTTTCCCAACCAATGTTAGTTTTAACTTATTATATTTATATCTATCATATAAGAAAAGTAATATTTTTCCTAACCCACAGGCTGCCACATCAACTGTTGTCTCACAAATATTCCACATCAGCAACCTCAACCTTTTGTTCTTCCATCCATAACTTTCAACCCTTCTGCCTTCCAAACCTTTCCCATTACTTTCTTTTAATATGTACCTTACAATATGCAGTTACCAATGTCTATTCCCACAAACTTTGTATTCCATATTCTGCAACGGTTCCATCGTCCACTATCCCTCTACTTAAATCTACGAAAGTCCGACCATTTTATAGTGATGGGCGGTTATAAAGTGGTAGATCTATGATCGAAGAAGAACATGAAATCAAAAAGGGGAATAAGGCTACGATCTATACGTGCCTATAATATTTCATAGGTAAATTATTATTGATCAAATTTTACTTTTGTTAATGTTGTTGCTCTGTCTGTCTTGTATTATTGTCTAATGTTTGGCTAAAACATATAATAGCAGCAAATGGTCAAAATGTGAATCTTGCAAGTTTAAAATGAACAAAACAGGTATAAGCAAGATGTTAGATGGAATGTCATGACATCAACTCATGACATCGCGCCTGCAGAACTGGAAGGAAGATTCAGTTTGTATTTAACAGATACAAAATATTCTATGTGAATATTATGTAATCCTATGTGGCGCATATTTAAAGGTCAAAAGAATAATTGAAGAATCAGATCAGAAGATTGAAGATTCAACATTTTCTAATTTAGGAGATAAATTAGGAAACTCATGATTGAAAGACCTTATTTGTAGCAGAATATTTTCTGCATATTTGTAACAGCAAGGAGTTCTGCGATTTGTAATCCCAAGTCCAATTTGGGATCAGGTTATAAATAGAAACCTTTGTAACCTAGTCTTAGGGCTGATAGCCAGAGCTAGGAAGATGTAGTCTCTAGGGTTAGTCGTGTATGTGAACCACCCGGTGTGTGGGATGGTCACTGATTTGTGCCTCAAAACCTGAAGCAATGAGTGAAGTTTTTGTTCTTGGAGGAAGCTTGTAAGCAACTTCAAGTTAACGTTGTGTTTATTTGTGTTTAAAGTGTTGGGAATTAGGCTGTCGATGCAGTGGCTGAGTTGTTGACTGCTAGACATCATTGATATGATTGGGAGTGGAATGGAGATATTTCATATCTAGGGAGAACCTAGGTAGAGATTGCATTGGGTAGGGTTTAAGTGAGAAGTTGTAAATGGGGGAGTTTAGCTTCAAATTAAGAATACTGATAGTGGATTTCCTTCCTGGCTTGGTTGCCCCCAGAGTAGGTTAGTTAGAACCGAACTGGGTGAACAAATCTCTGTGTTGTTTATCTTCTGCATTGTTTGTTCAGTTATGAATGTTATGACTTTGTTTATGACATCAGGTTCAGAAGTGTTAGCTGTTCCTGAACAGAACCATGAAAAATTATAATCTGGTTATGTCTACTGAACATGAGTGATCCCAGATCTCATTGACTCTTTTCTAAGAGTAATCAAATAATGGGGGATCCTTATATTCTGCTTGTGCTACACTAATAACAAATCAGATGTCTTGACATCGTGATTGACATTCGAGTCAGTCATACTAGAATTTTCAGTTAAGAACTGATTCATACTAACTTTCCGTAATTTTTAATAGATTGGCCAGAGGATCACAATTTTTTATTCTTTGATGGGCAGTTTGAAAGTGGTAGATATGTGATCGAAGAAGAACATGAACTCAAAAAGGGGAATAAGGCTACGATCTATACGGGCCTACAATATTTCATTGGTATATTATTATTGATCAAATTTTACTTTTGTTAAGAACTGATTCATACTAACGTTCTGTAGTGTTTAATAGATTGACCAGAGGATCATAATTTTTGGTTCTTCGAGGGGCGGTCTATCGAACAAGAACATGAAATCAAAAAAGGGAATAGGGCTACAGTCTATACGTTCCTACAATATTTCATTGGTAAATCCTTTGTTTAATTATTGATCCAATTTTACTTTTGTTAAGAACTTATTCATACTGACTTTCTATAATGTTTAATAGATTGGCCATAGGATCACAATTTTCAGTTCTTCAAATTGGAAATTGAGAAAATATTATTGATTGATTGGTTTAGTGGTCCAAACCTATCACTCTGTTGTGGTGTCGTTTTTTTTACCTCCCCGTTTCACTTGGGAGGACGGCACGCTAGACCCTTCACGCGAAATTTGGAAGGAGAATGCGCCCGTGGTGGGAGGAATTTTGTTTCAATTCTTCCTACGATATCACACGAACTTTCTTATTTGTCCTACGAGTAGGAAAGGGGAAAAAAGATCTCAACTAAACCCTAGGAGTTTGCTAAGTGTGGGGATTTCACCTAGACTAGAAATTATGGAGTCCGGGGGGTCGGTTATACATAGGGAAGTGTTTAAACACCCTACATATCTGTAGTACTCTACAGGAACCTTCTATGTGTCTAAATGTGTTTGTGCTGCTAATGATTATTGGGAACGTTTCTCCTTTGTATTAGAAGAAGGAATTGAATTGATTTGAAAAGACAGACAGACAAACTGACTATTTTTGGTATTTTATTAGCTCGCTGAGATTCCTTGTGAACCTCATGCCTACATATCCCTAGTGGAAGTCAGAGCTTAATGTAGTTCGGGGAACTAACTAGGGAAATTAATTATTTTTGGTGCCTTGCTTAAAGCTCAAGGTTGAAGCTTGAATTAAATCTCTGTTTACAGTAAAGAGACATGAAATCATCTTTACAAAGAGGTATTTCTACTATTCTACCACAAACATTTGAAGAGTGACAGAATAACTGAATTCATTTCATTCAAGAGGGGGACCTTACTTGTGTATGTGCAAGTATACTAGTCAAATGCCTCTTAAATGAAAGAAAGATGCTCATCCAAATTAGGGAAAGTTACCATATGTCTGGGTTTTACTGCCAGCTCATGCCTTTCAAAATCCTAAATGGGAGACTTGATTAAAACTGAAATTGAAATTGAAATGTTTGTTTGTTTGAATGTGGTAGAGTAGTAAAAATATCTCTCTATAGAGATAAGCTATGTCTATCTACTGTATAAAAGATTTGACTTTAGCTGGCTTGCATGAGGCCCAAGCTTGAGGCTTTTTGATTGATTAATATATTTGACTCTGGGAGATGACTCCACTGGGGATTAATTACAGGGTATTTTTGTGTTCTGTACAAAGCCCAGAATTGAGGCTGGCTCTATTTGGAGAGTGTTTATTTGATGGATTTTTATTTGGTGTTCTGTACAAAGCCCAGAATTGAGGCTGACTCTACTTAGGGAGACTATATTTGTGTGCCTTGTACAAAGCCCAAGGTTGTGGCTGACTGCTGAAGATAACTGAATTTTTGAGACTATGAATGACTCTATTTTGTGTGCCTTGTACAAAGCCCAAGGTTGTGGCTGACTCTAGCTAGCTAGGGAAAACATTATTTTCTGCCTTGTACAAAGCCCAAGGTTGTGGCAGACTCTTTTAAATGAATGGAGTATGGATGACTCTATGGGAAAAGATCCTAGATATTAGGAATCTTTGACACATGAAAGTATGGTTTAAACTGCCTTGTACAAAGCCCAAGGTTGTGGCTACTGAATGATGAAGAACTCACCGGGGGAGACTCTATTATCTGCCTTGTACAATGCCCAAGGTTGAGGCTGACTCTTGACATGGGAGTTTTATTGTTTGGTGCCTTGTATGAAACCCAAGGTTGAGGCTAACTGTTTTTGTGGGTTTTGACTCTATTGAGGAGATTTTATTTATTTAAAGACTATTTTTTTGATGGAAGCTAACCCTTTCCAGGGGTTTTGACTTAGGTGGTGAATTTTTCTGTTAAAAGACTGACTTTATCATGTTTTTGGAGGCTGACCCTTTCCAGGGGTTTTGACTCTTTTGGGGAAATTATCTCCTAAGAGAATGAATTAATTGTTTTTTTGACATTTTTATTAATTGACTTTGGAGGCTAACCCTTTCCAGGGGTTTTTATTGAAATGATAGATTGATTTTAATTGACTTTGGAGGCTAACCCTTTCCAGGGGTTTTTATTGAAATGATAGATTGATTTTAATTGACTTTGGAGGCTAACCCTTTCCAGGGATTTTTATTGAAATGATGACAGAAAGATTATCTAGAGGAGACTTCTTGTTTAAAGCCCAAGATGAAGGCTGACACATGCTGAGGAGAAATAAACATAGATCCTAGACTCTGCTAAGGAAGATTGATGAAGATAAGGGTGACAGAGACTGTCCATGTCTCTCATTCCAAAAGGGTGTGCTCAATGCAAAATTGAGACAAACTTAGCTTGTTTAAAGTCTGGTTTTAATTGGAAGAAACTCACCAGGGTAGGCTAAAAGGTGACTAAAGACCTGTTCCTATGTTTATAAGAAACCTGATGGGTCCTTGTATACAAGCTCAAGAGGAAGCTGGAAATGCTTTTAAGAAGCCTGTGGGTCCTTGTACAAAGCCCAAGAGGAGGCTAATCGAGGGTCCTTGTTATAGCACAAGAGAAAGCTATGTAGTTTTGAACTTATTTTGGCTCTAAGCAAATGGGTAAGAGGTTTCACCGGGAATAATTCCTCTTTGGGTGGATGTGTCCTATTTTTTTTGGATTCTAAGGTTTTTGCCAAGATGTTTCACCGAGAATAATTCATCTTGGGGGTTTGAACTACAGATCTCTAATTAGGAAAGAGCCTTCACCGGGAAGACATTCTCAATCCTAGGTCATATTCCTATAATATATATATAGTTTAACTGTCCTAGGGTTTACACTCAAACGTAGTTCTAAACTAATATATATATGCACAGTTCTATATTTGACAGTAATTAAAAATAAAGACTGTAAATTGAAAGCTTGTAAAGCCTAACCTGGATGGAGTGGAGGCCTTTGAAGAAGTATGTACAAAGCCTCACCAGTAATTGATGGATAACAGTTGAATATATATGATAAACAGTTAATGGTTTTTGAAAACAGAAGAAGTGAAGATGGACATAGGTCACATAGGTATCTGAAGAGTTTCACCGGGAATAATGCCCTTCAAATACCAGAAGAATGTTTTGAAAACAGAAAGAAGATTTTGAAAATACAGTTTTGAAAACAAGCTAAGAAGAGAAGGTGTTTGGGACTTACACTCTATTAGAGGCCCAGTACTTTACAGTACTGGTTACAAAAGCAGTTTTGAAAATGATTTGAAATGATATAAGGTTTTGTTGTTTGAAAACCTTAATCATTTGATTTAAACGGAGATTGAAAACAGTTTTGAAAATTGACAAAAGTCAACTTAATTAAGGTAAAGAATAAAGATCTATGCCTAATTAAGACCTAAACAATTAGGGTTTTATCATAAACTTATTTTCAAAATAATTAGGTTAAAACAAAATGAATATATATATTTAAAGTTTTTAAGAAAACACTTTAAAACATACTATGTTGAACCTAATTAAAATACATGAAATAAATAATATTTTTATGATTTTTTTTTATTATTCACAAAATAGATATATTGAATAAAAAGTGTGTGAAAAATGAAGTGAAAATGATTTAATTTGATAGGTTAAATAATCATGTGAAGTTGTGAAGAGAATAGGTGTGAAAAGTGATAAAAAATTTAGAAATGTCTCCACCAAGGCTTGAACTCACGCCCTTTAGGTCACACACCCAAAACCACACCACTGAGCCAACGCGCGTACGGTGATAGCAACTCTCACTCATTTGGTTATGTTTCAAAACAAGTGATAAATCATTGAAAAATAAAATAATCAAAAAGTCTGGGGCGAGGGGGATTCGAACCCCAGACTTTGGGCATGAGGAGACTAAGAGCGCATGTGTGGCCACTGGGGCAAGTTATTCATTCGTTTATGAAACGCATATCATTAAATATAAAATAAACTCTGTTCAGAGATTTAAAAAATAGCGCCACCCTCCATCTTCGTCTTCAACCTCAAGCTCCAACATTTTTGAAATTCTGATTCTCTCAAATCTCAACCAATGGTCCAGGTGTAAACATGAAACTTGCTCTAAATTCACTCACGATTCTAAATATGTAACTAATATATATTTATATTAACTACATCTAACTAATTTACCAGAAATCGTGAAGAACCCTAAAATTTAAAAATCAAATTAAATGACTATACTGAAAGATAAATGAATGATGATAGAGGGTTTTCAATCCTCTGATGATGCTGAACAAGATAGAATCGAGCTATTTCTTAAAGAATGCTTAAATTAAAGAGGTGGAGTTCAGAAACTTACCTCTGAAAATGGAGGTCGTGAGGATGATAGAGAGCAACTGGGCTTGTATGAATGATCCCAAAAGCTTCCTTGTGACTCAGTGATGCTAACTGAATGCTTGTTGTAACCTCAATCCTCCTGAATTGTTCTATGGACCTCCCTCGATTTGAGCTTCAAGTGGACATGGAGAGTGATGATTCTTGAGTTACAGATGAGCTGCAGCCATCTGAACAGCTTCACTACCTCCTATGGAACGTGCCTGGATGCTTGGCTTGATTGGAAACCTTCTGAATTGCACTATGGACCTCCAACTGCAACTGCTCCAAAGTGAGAGCAACAATGGTGTTCCTCCACTTACAGAAGTGATCCAGGTGCTTGGATCACCTCAAATGACCTCCCTTGAGATGTTAGAATGCTTACTTTCCAAAGATAAGCTCTGGTTTGAAGAAAACGATTCTTCTTGCCAAAGAACTTTGAAAAATAATAAGCATGAGAAGAGAAAGAGAAAGCAAGGAATATGGTTTCTTTGGTGTGTTTTTCTACTGAAGTATGCCCTCCTATTTATAGGCAAATGAATGCAGATCAATTGGCTGTGGTGAGTTTGCTTAATGAAAGAAATTTGGTTTCTTAAGCATGAAGGAAGTTTGCAAATATCTCTTATGCAATGATGAGAATTTTGATTCCATTTGATCAATCCCCTAGCCCTCGATTTTGCTTGATCTTAGGGGACAATTCTGAGACAGAAATGAGCTCTAATTGGTTGGTGAGAAGATTCCTTGGGTGATTCATCAATTTGCCATAAATTCCTAAATGTAATCATTACATAATCACATGTTCTTGTTTTTAGAATCTTCTTCAATTATCATGGCATGGTGAAAATGAATGCATGGCATGTTTTCAGATGTGTTATGGGTCGTGTAGCATCCATATTTGAGGTCATGTGCACAAAATTTCAAGTTCCAAAATGATGCATGACCTATAATTTCACTTCATGAGGCCAACTTTGAACAAGCATAACTCTTAGCTCAAAATGAATTTGGAGAAGGTTGAACACAATTTGGAAAGCCCTAAACATCTACTTCAAATCATTAGTTTGGAGTTTCTTCAAAATCCTTTGGAAAATTTGTGAAAAATGAGGCCAAAGTTGGAAGAAAACTAGGTTAAAACACTTAGAAAAATTTCTAAGTGTTTATGACCTAAACTCCAAAATTTCCAAAACTCTTAAATGATTGATCTTTTGAAAAAAGTTCCTTTGTAAGATGTTGTTTTATTTTGCAAGATCTACAACTTTCATGTTGGAAGTTTTTTGAGTTGTGTAGGTGAAATTTTGAGTTCTCACCATGCCTCAAAAAACCCTAATTCCCGACTTTTCGCTCCTTGATGAATTTCTTTGAATTTCTTTGGTCAAATGACTTTAATATCCATATATTGATGATATTGATCCTTGAAAGCCATGGTTTGACCAAAAATCTCAAAAGTCAATGGTGATCCCATACAGTTGACTTTTTCCAAATAAGGTGAGATTTTGGACTTTTGTGTAGAATCAAGATCTTTTCCTCAGATGAATGATGTAAATGGATTATATTGTGGTAGTAGAGACTCTTGAATCATGTCTTGAGTTTTGGATCCATGCCCTGATTAAAAAGTCAACTATCTTGGGGAATTAGGTCAAAAACCCTAATTGTCGACCAGAGGACAATGATGACTGTAGACTTTGAATAGAGGTGTAATGTCCAGTGGATCTTGTCATATGAGTTATTTGAAGATGATTGGTGTCTTTGAATGGTCCCCTAGGGCTTTTTAGGGTTTCCCAAAGGTGATCCCTGAGTTTAGTCCTTGATAGGCTCAAAAAACCCTAGTCTGGTGACCTGAGTAACTCTGTACTTAGATGACTGGGTGTCTAATCAATCATAGGTGAAATAATGAAGCTCTTGAGTCTTAGAGACTAATCCTTCTATTGATTGATCCTTTGCCTGAGTTTTCTTGTCTTTGTACACCCTTGATTGAATGTCAGACTGCTCTGGGTACTTACTTTGACTTGATGAAAATCCTGAAGATATGTCATCTCAGGGGGGTCAAAAATTAGGGTATGACAGATGCCCCTATTTAAGTTTCTTTTATCTGGAGGGAGAGAAATTGAGATCTCGATCTCTCCTGCGTAAAAGAGACTTAAATATCAAAGAATGCCCGAATTTTGGGCGCTCCTGAGATGATAAAATCTTTGCATGATTTGATCCCATTGTCGCACTTGGCGGGGAATGAGGAGACAAACTCCTGTAGAAATACTTGATGTGGATTCTGGCGAATGGATGGCAGTGTAGGATGCGCAATCCATCTTCTTTAACTAAGTGTTGATACTTAGAAAAAGGTAAACAACCTCCCCTTTGTTCCGGATGTCCATATCTCGAGACTGGTCTCAGTTGTGTTTTGGACAATATCTCAAATAAAGAGAAAATTTCCAAAAGGTCTGTTTCCTCATCAAACTTCTCATCAGCACTTGGAGATGAGATACCATTTGACGGTAAATAAAGAAACTTCAAAGGTTTGTTTCCTCATCAAACTTCTTACCAGCACTTGGAGGTAAGATACCATTTGACGGTAAATAAAGAAACTTCAAAAGGTTTGTTTCCTCATCAAACTTCTTACCAGCACTTGGAGGTAAGATACCATTTGACGGTAAATAAAAAAACTTCAAGAGGTTTGTTTCCTCATCAAACTTCTTACCAGCACTTGGAGGTAAGATACCATTTGACGGTAAATAAAGAAACTTCAAAAGGTTTGTTTCCTCATCAAACTTCTTACCAGCACTTGGAGGTAAGATACCATTTGACGGTAAATAAAGAAACTTCAAAAGGTTTGTTTCCTCATCAAACTTCTTACCAGCACTTGGAGGTAAGATACCATTTGACGGTAAATAAAGAAACTTCAAAAGGTTTGTTTCCTCATCAAACTTCTTACCAGCACTTGGAGGTAAGATACCATTTGACGGTAAATAAAGAAACTTCACCATCTTCCCTTTTGACTTGACGTCTTTGAAGGATCGTCACATGGTCCCGCGCTCTTTTGAGGGGCTAATGACTTTGTTTGAAGGCGGAGGAACTGTTTTCGGGGTGAAAACCAACATTTATTGTCCTCTTGAATGTTTAACAGACAAACTGTCTTTCCTTAGGGAAAGACTACCATTTGTTGACTCCGTTGGGGATCATGAACTATCTTCTGGACGAAGACTACCATTCACTGATTCCGCTGGGGATCATGAACTATCTTCTGGACGAAGACTACCATTCACTGATTCCGCTGGGGAATCATTTGTCAATCTGCTGGGAGATTCTGAATTATTTTCTTTGACGAAAAAGTGGCATCTCTTGACCCTGCTGGGGAAATACCAAACTGTTTTTCAGGAGGAAAAACTACCACTTGTCAATTATGTCGAGGAATCCATATTTCTTAGAGAAGAGAACCGCTTATCGACCCTGTAGGGAATTCCAAAATGCGAAACAGACTATCTTATCTGAAGAAAACTGTCGAGTGTCGCTCTGCAGGAGAATCTCGGCTGAGGAATTCCAAAAGTGAACAAACTATCTCTTTGAGGGAGACTACCATTTGTTGACTTGCTTGGGGAGATCCTCGTGTATGAACTGTTGTCTCGAAGGAAAAAGCTTCTCCGGAACTTGCAGGGGAAACTTGAGTTCATGCCTTAATGACTTAGGCATTCACATGATCAAAGCCTGACTCGACTATGCAATTATGATGTAATGTATGCATGAATATTATGACAATGATAAAATGTAAAGTGAAAGTGAATAGAATTGTCGCAGATGTAAAATCCTATGATACGACTTGAATTATTGTTGATCAGAAGATGTCCTCTTCTTGTAGTTCGAACTCTGTTGGGAATATCTGGTTATCAGTTGTCCGCTGTCCGAAGTGAGTAATATGAATTGAAGTAAAGATCCGTCATCGGGAGACGTTCGCAAAGCGACCTCATGGGGAAATATTGGTTCCCGGAGTCTCAACCGTTCTTGGAGCAACTGTTTGCATTCTTCGTATTGTTTGTAAACCTCAGAAAGAAATTTCACCTTTATTTTGCAAGTAAATTCAATTTATTTTGTGAAAACATTTGTCTCAAGAAAATGACTGTTTAAATTCAAAATGCATTCCAAGAAACTGAAAAAGACTAGATTGCAAAGAAAAGCACAAGGCTCAAATTATTATATATGGAATGGTAATCAGCCAAATGCTCGATTCCATGGAGTATTTACAAAGTTGGAAATTGGTAATTTTCGGGAAAAGGGCTACGATGAAACGTGACGACCGTTATCTTTCCCTTCCACTCCGAGTTGCGCTGTATTCGTGCTTCGTAGAAGATGACCTACTGCTGATGAATACTCCGCTATGGATTTTGAATGATCAAGTTTGTCCTGAACACAGTTACTTGCCATATATCCCTAACTTTTGCGTAAACTACCCCTTTCAGGTTTTAAGTCTACCGGGATTGATTAATAATTTTTTTTATGTCTCTAATTTTTGCCTGAATCGCCCTTTCGGGTTTTCGATTCACCGAGACGCTCTTTTTTGCCTAAGTCGCTCTTTGCGAGTTTTCAACTTAGCGAGCTGTTCTTTTAATTATTTAGGCGAAGTATTTCTTGACTGCGTCGATGTTCACAGGACGGGTGAATTCTTCTCCATCCATAGTCGTGAGTATTAAGGCTCCTCCTGAGAAAGCTCTCTTGACCATGTAGGGGCCGTCATAATTGGGAGTCCATTTCCCTCTCGAACCTGTGAGAAAAGATTGAATCCTTTTGAGTACAAGGTCGCCTTCTTTGATGGTGCGAGGTCGAACCTTTTTGTCGAAAGCTTTCTTCATTCTTTGTTGATATAGCTGACCGTGGCATAAAGCTGTCATGCGCTTTTCTTCGATTAAGTTCAGTTCATCGAATCTGCTTTGACACCACTCGGCTTCTGTTAATTTTGCCTCCATCAAGACTCTCATTGATGGGATTTCAACCTCTATAGGTAGGACTGCCTCCATGCCATACACAAGGGAGAAAGGAGTTGCTCCAGTCGAAGTACGTACAGATGTACGGTAACCATGAAGAGCATACGGGAGCATTTCATGCCAATCTTTGTAAGTGATGACCATCTTCTGAATGATTTTCTTGATGTTTTTGTTAGCTGCTTCTACAGCTCCATTCATCTTTGGTCTGTAAGGAGATGAGTTGTGATGTTCAATCTTGAATTCTTCACAAAGCTCCTTCATCATTTTGTTATTCAAATTTGACCCATTGTCAGTGATTATCTTGCTAGGAATGCCATAGCGACAGATGATGTGATTCTTCATAAACCTGACGACAACTTGTCTTGTAACGTTTGCATATGAAGCTGCTTCAACCCATTTGGTGAAATAGTCTATGGCTACCAAGACGAAGCGATGTCCGTTGGACGCTTTTGGTTCGATCATTCCAATCATGTCGATTCCCCACATGGAGAAAGGCCAAGGGGAAGAGAGTATGTTGAGAAGAGATGGTGGCACATGAATTCTATCGGCGTAGATCTGACATTTGTGACACCTCTTTGCGTACTGGTAGCAATCTGACTCCATCGTCAGCCAATAATATCCTGATCTCAGTATTTTCCTTGTCATGGTGTGTCCATTGGTGTGAGTACCAAAGGAACCTTCATGTATTTCTCTCATGAGTACTTCTGCTTCTTTTCTGTCAACGCATCTGAGCAGAACCATGTCGAAGTTTCTCTTGTACAGGACATCTTCATTTAGGAAGAAACTACAAGCTAACCTTCTCAAAGTCTTTCTATCTTTCTTTGACGCCCCAAGAGGGTACTCTTGCTTTTGAAGAAAGTTCTTGATGTCGTGATACCACGGTTTATCGTCGATGATTGCTTCTACTGTGAACACATGAGCGGGCCTATCCAGGCGCATAACATCGATCCGAGGAATGTCATTCCAATGATTTATCCTAATCATGGAAGAGAGTGTGGCTAATGCATCAGCCAAGTTGTTTTCTTCACGAGGAATGTGATGAAAATCTACTCTGTCGAAGAATGGTAATAATCTTCTCGCGTAGTCTTTGTAAGGAATTAGCCCTGGTTGGCGTGTTTCCCATTCTCCTTTGATTTGATTGATGACCAAAGCAGAATCTCCGTATACATCCAAGTGTTTGATTCTTAGATCCATGGCTTCTTCGAGACCCATGATGCAAGCTTCATATTCGGCGTCATTGTTTGTGCACTTGAAAGTTAATCTGGCAGTAAATGGAATATGGGTACCCTGAGGTGTAACAATGATTGCCCCAATTCCTCGTCCATAAGCATTGACAGCTCCATCAAAGATTAAGCCCCACTGGGATCCTATCTCAGGTCCTTCGTCTGGTAGTGGCTCATCGTAATCTTTCATCTTGAGGTACATGACGTCCTCGTCCGGAAAGTCGAAACTGGTTGATTCATGACCATTGAGTGGGTGGTGAGCCAGGTGCTCAGCTAGAATGCTTCCTTTCACGGCTTTCTGTGCGTGATACTCAATGTCATATTCTGATAACAACATCTGCCAACGGGCAATTCTCCCGGTTAAGGTAGGCTTCTCAAAGATGTACTTGATTGGATCCATATGAGAGATCAAACAAGTAGTATGTCGAATCATGTACTGGCGGAGACGCTTGGCAGCCCAGACCAAAGCACAACACGTCTTCTCGAGCATGGAGTAGCGGGATTCACAGTCAGTGAACTTCTTGCTCAGGTAGTAAATGGCATGCTCTTTTCTCTTCGTCTCGTCTTGCTGTCCAAGGACAAAACCCATGGAATCTTCTAAGACGGTTAAGTACATTATGAAAGGTCTTCCTTCCACTGGAGGAGACAAGATGGGTGGTTCGAGCAGATATTCCTTAATGCTGTCGAACGCTTTCTGACAATCGTCTGTCCAGACGCAACTTTGATTTTTCGCTAGAAGTTTGAAAATAGGAGCGCAAGTTGCAGTCATGAGATATATGAATCTCGAGATGTAATTCAGACGTCCAAGAAATCCTCTAACTTGTTTCTCGGTTCTGGGTGAAGGCATTTCTTGAATTGCCTTGACTTTGTCTGGATCTACTTCAATTCCTCGTTTGCTGACAATGAAACCAAGGAGTTTTCCTGAGTAGACACTAAAGGTACACTTGTTGGGGTTCAGGCGAAGCTGAAACTTCCGTAAGCGTTGAAATAACTTTGTCAGATTTTGTATGTGATCTTCTTCATTTTCTGATTTGGCAATCATGTCGTCCACATAGACTTCCACTTCTTTATGCACCATGTCGTGGAAAAGTGTAGTCATGGCCCTTTGATAAGTTGCCCCTGCGTTCTTTAGTCCAAAAGGCATAACACGATAGCAGAACGTGCCCCAGGGGGTGATGAAAGCTGTTTTCTCCATGTCTTCAGGTGCCATTTTGATTTGGTTGTATCCTGAAAATCCGTCCATGAACGAGAAAACTTTGGATTTTGCTGTACTGTCTACCAACATATCAATATGTGGTAAAGGAAAATCATCCTTAGGGCTAGCCTTGTTCAGATCTCTGTAGTCGACGCACATGCGGACCTTTCCGTCTTTCTTAGGGACGGGAACAATGTTAGCTAACCACTGAGGGTATTCTGAAGTGACGAGGAAACCTGCGTTGATCTGCTTTTGAACTTCCTCTTTGATTTTCATGGCCATCTCCGGATGAGTTCTTCTCAATTTTTGCTTGACCGGAGGGCATTCTGCTTTTAACGGCAAGTGATGCTCCACTATACTGGTATCCAACCCTGGCATATCTTGATAAGACCAAGCGAAGACATCTGAGAATTCTCTGAGCAGTTGTATCAAACTCTCTCTAATCTCTGAACTAAGCGAAGCTCCAATCTTAACCTCTTTTCTGTTTCCATCGGAACCAAGGTTAATGATCTCTAGAGGCTCATTGTATGGCTGAATGGCCTCTTCCTTTTGTTGAAGTAATCGTGAAATTTCCTTTGATATTTCTTCGTCTTCTTCTTCCTCTGCCTCGAATACAGGAAACTCAAAGCTTGGAGAAGTCATACGGTCGTACGTTTCAACGGGGTATTTTATGATTAATCTGCATATGTGTGATAAGTTTTATTTAGACAACGAGGGAAGACTCGGTGTATGCAGTTAATGGAATATTTGATGTTTTTTAAGGGTGTTTTTTAGGATTACTGTCATACCCTAATTTTTGACCCCCCTGAGATGGCATATCTTCAGGATTTTTCATCAGGTCAAGACAAGTTCCCAGAGCAGTCACTTCTCCATCTGGTATCCAATCGAGGATGCTCAAAGACAAGAAAGCTCAGGCAAAAGATCAATCAATACAAGGATTAGTCCCTAATACAGTCATGAGGCTCAAAGACTTCACTTTTCTCATCTATGATTGATTAGACATCCAGTCATATGAGTACAGGTTTACTCAGGTCACCAGACTAGGGTTTTGAGCCTATCAAGGACTAAAATCAGGGATCACTTTTGGTAAACCCTAAAAAGCCTCAGGGAACCATTCAAAGACATCAATCATCTTCAAATAACTCATATTACAAGATCTACTGGACATCACACTTCAATTCAAAGTCTACAGTCATTATTTTCACATGGTCGACAAATTAGGGTTTTGACCTAATTCACCAAGATAGTTGACTTTTAATCAGGGCATGAATCCAAAACTCAAGACATGATTCAAGAATCTCTACTACCTCAATATAATCCATTTACATCATTCATTTGAGGAAAAGATCTTGTTTCTACACAAAAGCCCAAAAATTCACTTTGTCAGGAAAAGGTCAACTGTGAAGGATCATCATTGACTTTTAAGGTTTTTGGTCAAAAAATGACTTTCAAAGATCAATATCATCAATATATGGATGTCAAAGTCATTTGACCAAAGAAATTCAAAGAAATTCATCAAGGAGCGAAAAGTCGGGAATTAGGGTTTTTGAAGGCATGGTGAGAACTCAAAATTTCACCTACACAACTCAAAAAACTTCCAACATGAAAGTTGTAGATCTTGCAAAATAAAACAACATCTTACAAAGGAACTTTTTTCAAAAGATCAACCATTTATGAAGTTTTGGAAATTTTGAAGTTTAGGTCATAAACACTTAGAAATTTTTCTAAGTGTTTTAACCTAGTTTTCATCCAACTTTGGGCTCATTTTTCACAAATTTCCCAAATGATTCTGAAGAAGACATAAACTAATGATTTGAAGTAGATGTTTAGGGCTTTCCAAATTGTGTTCAACCTTCTCCAAATTCAATTTGAGCTAGGAGTTATGCTTGTTCAAAGTTGGCCTCATGAAGTGAAATTATAGGTCATGTACAATTTGAAACTTTGCAATTTTGTGCATTTTGCTTCACTAAATGATGCTACACGACCTCTAATACATCTGAAGACATGCCATACATTCAAATTCATCATTGCATAAGGATTAGAGAAGATTCCCAAAAACAAAGGCATGTGATTATGTAATGATTGCATTTTTGAATTTATGGCAAATGGTGAATCATCAAGGAATCTTGCTCTAAGCCAATTAGAACTCTCCTCTGAATCAGAAATGTTCCCTAAGATCATGCAAGATCAATGGTTGGGGAAGCTAGCCCGAAAATGCATCATTGCATTTGGGATATTTTCAAACTTTCTTCATGGCTAAGAAACCAAACTCACCTCATTAAGCAAGCTTACTATGATCAATTACTCTGAACCATTTCCCTATAAATAGAGGCCTCATTCTCATTCAGAAACCACACCAAAGCAACTCAATTCCTTGCTTTCTCTTTCTCTTCTCATGCTTATTGTTTTTCAAAGTTCTTTGGCAAGAAGAATCGTTTTCTTGAAACCAGAGCTCATCTTTGGAAAGTAAGCATTCTAACATCTCAAGGGAGGTCATTTGAGGTGATCCAAGCACCTGGATCACTTCTGTAAGTGGAGGAACACCATTGTTGCTCTCACTTTGGAGCATTTGCAGTTGGAGGTCCATGGAGTAATTCAGGAGGTTCTGAGCCAAGCCAATCATCCAGGCACATTCCTCAGGTCATAGTGAAGCTAACCAGATGGCTGCAGCTCATCTGTAACTCAAGAATCAACACCCTCCATGTTCACTTGAAGCTGAAATCGAGGGAGGACCATAGAGCAATTCAGGAGGATTCAAGCTCCAACAAGCATTCAGTTAGCATCATTGGGTCTCAGGGAAGCTATTGAGATCATTCATTCAAGCCCAGGTGCTCTCAATCATCCTCACGACCTCCATTTTCAGAGGTAAGTTCCTGAACCTCACTTCTCTAATTTAAGTACTCTTTGTGAAATAGCTCGATTCTATCTTGTTCAGCATCATCAGAGGATTGAAAACCCTCTATCATCATCCATTTATCTTGCAGTATAGTCATTTAATTTGATTTTGAAATTTTAGGGTTCTTCACGATTTCTGGTAAATTAGTTAGATGTAGTTAATATTAATTCATGTTAGTTACATATTTAGAATCGTAAGTGAATTTAGAGCAAGTTTCATGTTTACATCATTGCAAATGGTTGAGAGTTGAGAGAGTTCAGAAATTTGAATTGATGGAGCTTGAGGTTGAAGACGAAGATGGAGGGTGGCGCCATTTTTCAAATCTCTGAACAAAGTTTGTTTTATTTTTAATGATAGGCATTCCCTTAACGACTGAACAAACTTGCCCTAGTGGCCTCCCATACGCCCTTAGTATCATCATGCCTCAAGTCTGGGGTTCGAATCCCCCTCGCCCCAGACTTTTTTGATTCTTTTATTTTTCAAGGATTTGCAACTTGTTTTGAAACATAACCAAATGAAGGCAAGTCACTATCACCACACGCGCGTTGGCTCAGTGGTGTTTGTTTTGAGTGTATGGCCTAGAGGGCGTGGGTTCAAACCCTCCAAGGGCCAAAACTATTTTTTTAACACACAATTTCTTTCATTTTCTTACAAACTTCACATATTTATTTAATCTATCAAATTAATTTATTTTCACTTCATTTTTCACACACTTATCATTTAATATACCTATTTTGTGAATAATCAAAAAAATCATAAAAATATTATGTATTTCTTGAATTTTTAATTAGGTTTAAAATAGTATGTTTTAGGTGTTTTCTTAAATACTTTAATACATATTTTCACTTTGTTTTAACCTAAATCATTTTATAAATAAAGTTTATGATAAAACCCTAATTGTTTAGGTCTTAATTAAGTAAAAAATCTTTATTTTTTACTTTAATTAAGTTGACTTTTGTCAATTCTCAAAACTGTTTTCAATCTCCAAATAAATCAAATGATTAGGGTTTTCAAACAACAAAACCTTGTATCATTCAAAATCATTTTCAATTGCTTTTACACCAGTACTGTAAAGTACTGGGCCTCTAATAGAGTGTAAGTCCCAAAAACCTTCTCTTCTTAGCTTGTTTTCAAAACTGTATTTTCAAAATCTTCTTTCTGTTTTCAAAACATTCTTCTGGTATTTGAAGGGCATTATTCCCGGTGAAACTCTTCAGATACCCATGTGACCTTTGTCCATCTTCACTTCTTCTGTTTTCAAAAACCATTAACTGTTTATCCTATATATTCAACTGTTATCCATCAATTACTGGTAAGGCTCTGTACATACTTCTTCAATGGCCTCCACTCCATCCAGGTTAGGCTTTACAAGCTTTCAATTTACAGTCTTTATTTAAATTACTGTCAAATATAAACTGTGCATATATTAGTTTAGAACTACGTTTGAGTATAAACCTTAGGACAGTTAAACTATATATATATTATAGGAATATGACCTAGGATTGAGAATGTCTTCCCGGTGAAGGCTCTTTCCTAATTAGAGATCTGTAGTTCAAACCCCCAAGATGAATTATTCCCGGTGAAACATCTTGGTAAGAACCTTATAATCCAAATAATAGGACACATCCACCCAAAGAGGAATTATTCCCGGTGAAACCTCTTACCCATTTGCTTAGAGCCAAAATAAGTTCAAAACTACATAAGCTTTCTCTTGTGCTATAACAAGGACCCTCGATTAGCCTCCTCTTGGGCTTTGTACAAGGACCCACAGGCTTCTTAAAAGCATTTCCAGCTTCCTCTTGAGCTTGTATACAAGGACCCATCAGGTTTCTTATAAACATAGGAACAGGTCTTTAGTCACCTTTTAGCCTACCCTGGTGAGTTTCTTCTAATTTAAACCAGACTGTAAACAAGCTAAGTTTGTCTCAATTTTGTATTGAGTACACCTTTTGGAATGAGAGACATGGACAGTCTCTGTCACCTTTATCTTCATCAATCTTCCTTAGCAGAGTCTAGGATCCATGTTTGATCATCCTCAGCATTGAGTCAGCCTTCATCTTGGGCTTTAAACAAGAAGTCTCCACTAGATAATCTTTCTGCCCTTCATTTAACAAAACCCCTGGAAAGGGTTAGCCTCCAACAGCTGTCTAAAATAAACTCCCTAGAAAGGGTTAGCTTCCACACATTCCTTCATTTTAATAAAAACCCTGGAAAGGGTTAGCCTCCAACAGCTGTCTAAAATAAAATCCCTGGAAAGGGTTAGCTTCCACACATTCCTTCATTTAAATAAAAACCCCTGGAAAGGGTTAGCCTCCAACATCTGTCTAAAATGTCAACCCCCTGGAAAGGGTTAGCCTCCAAAGTCAATTAATAAACAGTCAAAAAAATAAAGATTCATTTCTCTTAGGAGATAATTTCCCCAAAAGAGTCAAAACCCCCGGAAAGGGTCAGCCTCCAAAAGCATGATAAAAGTCAGTCTTTTAATAGACAAATTCACCAGCTGAGTCAAAATCCCTGGAAAGGGTTAGCTTCCAAAGAAAAACAGTCTTTTTAATCTCCAGTAGAGTTAAAACCAACAAAAACAGTTAGCCTCAACCTTGGGCTTCATACAAGGCACCAAACAATAAAACTCCCCTGTCAAGAGTCAGCCTCAACCTTGGGCATTGTACAAGGCAGATAATAGAGTCTCCCCAGTGAGTTCTTCATCATTCAGTAGCCACAACCTTGGGCTTTGTACAAGGCAGATAAACCATACTTTCACGTGTCAAAGATTCCTAACACTTAGGATCTTTCCCCATATAGTCATCCATACTCAATTCATTTATTTAAGAGTCCGCCACAACCTTGGGCTTTGTACAAGGCAGAAAATAATGTTTTCCCTAGCAACAGTCAGCCACAACCTTGGGCTTTGTACAAGGCACACAAAATAGAGTCATTCATCAACAGTCAGCCACAACCTTGGGCTTTGTACAAGGCACATAAATAGAGTCAGCCTCAATTCTGGGCTTTGTACAGAACACTAAAATACCCTGTAATTAATCCTCAATGGAGTCATCTCCCAGAGTCAATAATATTAATTAATCAATCAAAAAGCCTCAAGCTCGGGCCTCATACAAGCCAGCTAAATTCAAATCTTTTATACAGTAGATAGACATAGCTTATCTCTATAGAGAGATATTTTTACTACTCTACCACATTCAAACAAACAAACATTTCAATTTCAATTTCAATCAAAGTCTCCCATTTAGGACTCTGAAAGACATGCTCTGGCACATCCCCAGACTTGTACACTTTCCCTAATTTGGACGAGCATCTTTCTTTCATTTAAGAGGCATCTGATTGGCATACTTGCACACACAAGTAAGGTCCCCCTCTTGAATGAAATGAATTCAGTTATTTTGTCACTCTTTCAAAATGTTTGTGGTAGAATAGTACAAATACCTCTCTATAGAGATGATTTCATGTCTCTTTACTGTAAACAGAGATTTAATTCCAAGCTTCAACCTTGAGCTTCAAGCAAGGCACCAAAAACAATTAATTTCCCTAGTTAGTTCCCCGAACTACATTAAGCTCTGACTTCCACTAGGGATATGTAGGCATGAGGTTCACAAGGAATCTCAGCGAGCTAATAAAATACCAAAAATAGTCTGTCTGTCTGTCTGTCTTTTCAAATCAAAACAATTCCTTCTCCTAACACAAAGGAGAAACTTTCCCAATCATTAGCAGCAAACACAATCACAATGACACAGAGAAGGTTCCTGTAGAGTACTACAGATATGTAGGGTGTTTAAACACTTCCCTATGTATAACCGACCTCCCGGACTCCAGAATTTCTAGTCTAGGTGAAATCCCCACACTTAGCAAACTCCTAGGGTTTAGTTGAGATCTTTTTTCCCCTTTCCTACTCGTAGGACAAATAAGAAAGTTCGTGTGATATCGTAGGAAGAACTGAAATAAAATTCATCCCGCCACGGGCGCATTCTCCTTCCAAATTTCGCGTGAAGGGTCTAGCGTGCCGTCCTCCCAAGTGAAACGGGGAGGTAAAAGAAAACGACACCACAATTACCAATTTCCGAAAAAGAGAAAAGGAAAAACTAAACGAAGGAACATAATGACATTTTTATTTATTGACAGTCATTTCTTGAAACAAAGACCCTATAAAATAAAACTCTATTGCTTTGGGCGAAGCAAAGAGGGACATTTTCCTAAGAAATAGTAAAATGCAAAGCCCTATGAAACATCTCTTCACCCTGGGCTATGGTGAGAGGACAAAATAACGGTGAAAGTTCCTACTTAGGAGTGCGAACAACAGTTGAAACTTCAACAGATGTCCAGTAGTGGCGAACCCCATTGTGCACTAAGTAATCTGGAACCTTAGGCTTAAGCTGGCCTGTGGTAGGTCTTGATTTACCAACCACTGTCTTTGCAACACTCAGACGATCTTCTTCTACTTCAGCAGACTGAGCGGTGTGAGCATACCCCTTTCCAAGTGGAGTATGTCGAACTTTCTTTTGAGGAAACTTCCAATCTTCTGAATGGAGAGACTCGTTGTCGGAGACACTTTCGAGATCATCCTCTTCTGTATTTTGGTCTTGCTCTTCTCCCAAGATGGCATTGACTAGATATGTGAACTCTAAATCCGTAGCCTCGGAAGGTGACTTGGGGATATAATCCTCAATGATGATTTCACCAGTTGATGATGATGAATAGCAAGGGTTATACATCTCTTTTGGCTGAGAGAGGTACTCAAAATCATTGTTCCATCCAGTTGGAACAATATCTTCAAGAGAGATTCTTGAACTTTCAGGAGCGGAGTATTTTACCATATAGTCGAATTTTCCGCTTGGTTCTCCTAATGTATCCCAAGTCTCTTCGGGGATAGGAGGAACTTCTTCTGATGAACCATGACTTCTGGTGGTGAAGATGTTAGTAACTTCATCACTACTTGGTTGAGTCTTACTTTCAGATCCTTTAGTCGGATAACAGCAAGGTGAGTCAGACTCTGATAGGGATATGTATCCTGCTTTGTTAAGATAGGATAACCATTCCTCTTCATCGGTGTTTTCCGTACCGATGGTATTAACTGTTTGTTGAACAGGTTGAAGAAAACCTCCACTGCAGAAAGTATCTTGAATTGGGAGAACTACCTCAATCCCTGGGATAGCTTTTGATGATGTTGGAAAGAATCCAATTCCTGTTCTGTTCTTGTTGTTGGTAGGAATATTAATGTGCCCCCAACCACTGGTAGTACCATCTGTCATACCCCAAAATTTGCCCACACTCTTTAGTGACAAAAATATTCGAAACCATTTCAAAAAATTGGATTTATAAAGTCTCGAGTTCATTTACATTGACATCCTAATTTTTATAAATATTCGATTTAAAGTCTACTTTAAAATATAGTTAGTTTACTCTTAAATTGCCTATATTTTAAATAAATAGAAAATGCTGGTCGATGCTTCATACACCTTTAATTAGCTTTTTATTTCAAATAAATAACATAGCTAAGTTGGTTTGGAAGTAAGGCTTGCAAATAAAAGGTCACGGGTTCAATTCCTGCTTGGTGCATTTCTATGTTTTTTTTAATCTTTTTTGCACCTGGACGCACCTGGACACAAGTACGTCCAGGTTCTTAATCTTGGGGACCGAGACGGTTCATGGGCCTTTGGGTTGGATCTTTTCCTTTTCAGGATCGTTTTGACCTAATTTCCACTCTATAAATAGAGCCTCTCCACACTCTTCTTTTCATCAACAATTTTCTAAACTTCCTCAACCATCAAACATTTTCTAACCCTTCAAATCTTTTTTTAAGTTTTCTTTTCAAATTTTTAACTTTTGGCCGATGATTTCAATATGAGGCCTTTCTTTTCTTAAAATGATTTTTGACAACGTTTTTGGCCAGTGATGACACCTGAGGCCTCTCTTTGTCAAAATAATTTTTACAATATTATTTATGGTCAATGATTAATATACGAGACCCTCTCCCTTTAGTTTCTTTTCAATTTTATGATTCTTATAGTTATTTTTCTAAAAATCATTTTTTTAAATACACTAACTTTCTTACTACATACGTACAGGAACAATTTCTTACAAACATTATTTATTTTACACAGAATTTGCCAATTTTTTTTTAATCAATTCTATTCACTGTATATTGACAATTCACTTTGCACATACATACACACTAATACCATAATCACCACACAAATTAACCATTATTTACAATATCATAACCACATCATAATCAACATTACAAATGCATACTAACAATAAAATTCAGGCTGCAAAATAGTTGATACAGGTTCATAACCCGAATACAAAACTTGGATCGGAAGTGCCGTCATGCTCACACGGACCGCCGCGAATCCATCACCGAAGCACCACCTGGTAGTCACCATGATTCCAATCCGATCCACGACTTCCCATCTCCGACGAGGACGGAGCAGCCGCAGCAACCTTCGACTCACCGTCGAAATCCGGCCTCCACGAAGGATGCACGTCCTCCATCACCGCGCGCCACCTGCAACCGCGCCGCCCCGTGAGCTCGGTTCCGACGACACCCATTTTGTGTCAATCGGTATTATTTCCTTGTTTTTATGATTTTTTTGATTTGGTAATTGCTTGTGATTTCGTTTTGCTGCAAGGTGAAAGATAGAAGGAAGAAAAGCCATGGAAGTTGAAAGAAGAACAGAGAAAAAGAACCACAAGGAGGCGGATCCCTTCTCACTCACTTTAGGTTTTTTTGCTGATTTGATGATTTGGGCTTGAGTGTGGCCCAACCTGATTTCAGTTATGCATCCCATCTCTGACTTATACACCTCCTCCTGAATTCCAAATGGATCTTTGGACCAAGCTAAAGGCCCAACAAACTTCTCATTGACACATCTTTTTTTTATTCATTGACACATCCTGTTTTTTATTTTATTTTTTTAAAAACTTAAGTAGTATTTAATTAGACTTTTTTTTAATTAATTAAAATCAGTTGAACACTTAAAAATTTAACTAGATTTAAATTGATTTAATTTGTATATAATTATAATTAGATTTAGGTTAATTTTCACAATTAGGTAATTAACTTAGGTTGAGAGTTTTTAATTAAATATTGTCAAATCCTAGCTTTTTCCGCGTTTCTCTTCTCATCTCAAACTTCAATGAATGTCGCGTGTTTGTGTTTGCTTTTAGTTAGTTATTTATTTAAATTGTTTATTTAAATATTAGCAATCGATGTATAGGGCGCATGTTTTTTTTGTAATAGCGTAGGATTTAATTTCCGCCTTTACTTTTCGCACACTATAAACTGCTGATAACTGCTTAGATGTATGGCTAATAGGATTGCATGGAAAAACTAAAACTGAACCTTTAGATCACTAACTCAAGATAATTAAATACTTGAATGCAACACACTTGCACGCACTCACCTCTAGGGTTTCCCCTCTTCTGTTGCCTTTCGGAAAATAATAGTCAAGTCCCTCAAATTGTAGGGATACCTTAGACATGTTGCCTACGATTCAAAATCATCATTGCTCCTTCGGAATAAAGATCATAGTCCCTTCGAGTTGCCTACGATGAAATGATCTCGTCCCTCGAGTTGCCTTCGATAAATGATGATAGTCCCTTCGGATTGCTAAGGTATCTCTACTGGTTGCCTTTATGACTATTCACATCTCATGGGACTTCCTACCCTCTTTATGGTATGGATAGTCCCTATGACGATTCGATGACCCTTCGATGACCCGCACATCCAATGTATAGGACTACCTACCCTCATATGATATGGATAGTACTATCGCCCAAGGAAAATTTTAAAGTATAGGAAAGACCTTACGAACTTAGGGTAGGAACTCTTAAGTGCTTGCTCACAATTAATCCAAATCAAATGCTTTTCACACCATATTTTCTAACATTGTCTTTTTAGACATTTTCAAAATCAAATTGTTTTTCTAAACACACACGACATTTTTCAAGAATTTCAAACAAACAAAGTGAGCTAAGCAACTAAGAGCCCGTAGATAACTACGGATGAAAAGGGTGCTAACACCTTCCCTTTTCATAACCTACCCCCCGAACTCAAATCTTTACTTAAGGTCTTTCCTGTTCTTTTATACCTTTCCTAATTGGATAAAATAAAAGTCAGTGGCGACTCTTGCTTACCGCAACATTTTTGCTTAAAAAATAAAAGTCAGTTCACCGTATTACAGAACTGGCGACTCTGCTGGGGACACTTAAAAAGAGGGGATACCTTAGAGTTTAGTTCACTTTAATAATTGCTTGTTTTGATTGCTTTACCTTTCAAGGTTGTTTGGGCATTTGAATGGAAGATGAATCCTACACCCGGATTCGAGTGCACCTTAAGATAGGAGCGGCATAGTCATGGAGACCTCCCTTGTGCATACTTGGGATTGGTCAATATGAAGTTCGCACTTGAGTTAGGCCTCCACTGGTTATTGTGTACCTCTTTTGCATGAGAGAGGTTTACGCATGTATCTTTGGGTGCGTCGGAGCTCAAGGACCTTTAGTCACCTTTAACCCATCTTAACTTTTAGGAACGTAGTGGGAGGGCTATTCTTGGTGCATGCCAAGTTATGGTCGCGACCCGATACTACAGCTCAGATAGGTTTCTTCCTAAAGTATCATTGCGTGGTATGCATGTACCATGTTCGAGGGTGCTTTAGAAGGGGCTGACAATTCTGGGTCACTGGTAGAACCCGTTGCTGATATCATCCTTATCCTTAGAAGTACCTATTAGGGAAGGGTAGTTACCTGGTCATACTTCATGCAAGCCTTTGAACCTAAGAACTCTTGTGTGACTTGTTTGTTATCTAACCACTTGATCTCCTTGCAGGTTTTATAGGACTTACTTGTCTGTACTACCCTATGCTTTTACATAACATGCTGACTAACCTTTTCAGGGATCTTAGATATTTAGGACGCATAATTCCCAGGTACTGTTATGGAAGGACTATCAGGAGCCTAAATTTCTATCAAGGGGCAAGAGGATTTATTTTCCTCTAGCCAGTTACTTTCAAATTCAAAGGCACAGTTCCTATCAAAGGGCAAGAGGATTTATTTTCCTTTAGCCATATGTCTTCAAACTCAAAAGTACGTACCCCGAATCAGAGGCTATGACCCACTGGATATGGTGAGCCTGATTCTTAAAGAAGGACGTTCAAAGACGGAAGTCGAAGTTCTTCAACAAAGCTGCAACTACATGTCAATGTTGCAAACTGCGTTCCAAAAAGATCCTTGAAAGCATTGCATATGCATTTGCATACATATCATTGCATAACAGGTTTCCAGACAACGAGCTTCTCATTTTCTACCTCAAATCCCTAAAGCTTGATACTTACAACTCCTTTGTGGCTTCGTCAGAATCTTCTTCTTAGAAGTAATCTGTAGTTCAGATACGAACGCTTGGTTTGGTTTCCTCTCTGGGGCACTTGGTCAGTCGATCGATAATTGCCAACCAGTCCGAGATAAGGTACAAGACCTGATTGATGCAAAGGTTATCATATTCACACCTGCAGGCCAGATTTGAAGTTCTCCCTCGACTTAATGGACCTTCTGAAGCAATAAGTCCATACGGAGAAAATCTCCTTAATGTTGGCAACTCGTAATTTCTCATGTATTTTCATGCGTAATCTTTCTTGTTCTTGTTCAATACTGTCTATATGCAATACTTGTGTGTTTTTGAACTATAATAACGATGCATTGGATGTGTTTGTCTTGAAAAAATTCATTCGCTCTCGCTCTAATATGTTCTTATTTGCTTGTGATACCAAACTCTCAATGATAAAGCATGATGACTCTGAAGGGAGAATGACGAACACATAATACCAATAATCTCAAATGGTGTGCTTTCGAGTAAAACCCTGTTGATGATGTACAGGCATTGTTTCAGATTCCCAAACACTGGAGATATAAGGAAGTTAATCCCTTGCCAACCCCTTTTGAGCCTTGAAGTAGGAGTTTCTTTTCTATACGAAAAAACCCTCACATTTAACCTAGGGGCAGGGTAGTGTTCAGTTAACCTGATTGGGTGTTCAAAATTCAGCAGGACCTCGCACCTAAGGAAACAATAATGGTTATCCTTCAAAAGGTTCAGGAAAAATCGAGACCGCAATGGTCACCTCTCGCGTAATAAGAGGTCAAATATGACGATACAACAACGACTATCCCTCGTCGACCAAGAAATGAGGCAGTCACAATCTTTCCAAAAAGACGTCTCAGGATCATACGACTTGCTCAAAAAATAAAAAGAACGAATTAAAAAAAAAAAAAAAGAGAAAAGAAAAGAAAGCCCGCTAAGTCAATAACTTGAAAACAAATGACTAAGGCAAAAGTTAGGGCATCCCGCTGGACTTCAAACTCAGAATTCAAAAGAATTTGTCCAGGCAAAAGTTAGGGAAACAAAAAAAGATCCTCAACAAAAGGGGCAAATTCGTGTGTCTATAAATTCAAGATCGTGTGATCAGACGCCAAGAATAAAAGGCAAGTGACTGTCATGTCCAAACACCTTGTCGATTCCTCAATCGTCTCAAACTCCTCTTGAAGGATGAATGCTCGCGTCGAGTTAACTGAACTTAGGTTGGAGAACATCACGAAGGGGGTGGGCACCAATAAAATTTTGAGCCTATATATCTTTTTTTTCTAAAACCATTAATCTGGCCACGTTACAACCCTCAAAAGTCCTAATTGAAGCAGGGTTAATTCGAAAGCATACTGTAAACGAGAATACGGTAAACCGACTCCTAGGAGTTTTGCTAAACGCTTGAGTTGGTATCACACCTCCTTTAAAAAAAAAAAATCGATGTTTCGACATCCTTTCTAAAAACTTCTTTTTTAAACTTCAAGACAAACATGAACTTTGCATTAGAATTATATTTCTCATAATAAACATTCTTTGCATATGAACAAGTACTTGACACCAGGAAAGCTTCCATCATGAGCTGCAGATGAAAAGTTTAATCCTATCAAGGGTCTAGTTGTCTTCAGAACTCCGTTGAGTTCGAGCGAGGATATCTCAAATTCTGATCACCCTCAGGGGCACAAAAGCAGTTGAATACTCTGTTGAGTAAGAGTTCAGATATCTGGGGCAATCAGGTCAAGATTCAAATAATCTGTCAAGACTATTAAGTAATCAGGGGAATTCACCCAAGCACGGTTGAAAATACCTCCAACCCCGACCAATCAGGGGCATTACTCCTAAGTTCATGGTATTGGGCATGCTTCTTATGATAGCACGAAATCTCAGAAAGTCCTTTCGACAGACAAAGTTGCTTCAAAAATACATCGGAAAGCACAAAGATCTCCTGCGCCTAACTCAATTGGCTAAAGACTAATATATACAAGGGGCATGACACATTGTCACCCCATCTATCAGGGGCAATCTGGTCACAATTCATAGAACCTCTCAAAGACGTTGAACCACCAGAAAGGCTAGGCCACTATTGGGGGTATGTTGCATTAGTCACAAATTTCAACAAAAGTTGTTTAGCTACCAATATCACATGGTGTGAGTATCAATCTCTCATGTGAAGTTCTAGTTCCTATAATCTCAAGTATCAAGCATACCGAGTTACTGAATCCAGGGGCATGTAGGCTCCTACAAGCAAAGGATCATATATGGTTAAAAATTATTTTCCAACAGCAAGTACTCAATGACATGGGGCAATGAAAAAATTGAAATCTCCGGGAATCTTCCCCACAGAGCAGTTTTCACAACCATATCCCCACAGAGTAAATCCTCGAGGAGTTATATTCAAGTAATCTCTTCCCAACAGAGACTCGGATCCCCAATACTACAGGCTCTCCGATACAATCTTCTTCTACAACAAGGTTTATTCAAACTCATTGTTCCCAGTAAAGTTGGCACTCACAGTGGAAACTTGGTCTGTTATCCATCTCTCTTATCCCTAGTCAGGGCACATCAGGATCAAATCACTCAAGCTAATTCCTTCCCCAAGTGGTAATAAAAATCCCCAGCTGGATATCCTCGAACAAAAGACAGGAATTCTCAACCACCCTGTCATTATCTCCAGCAGCACACAGAGATTTATTTTCTCAACCATCAATTAATATACAGAGTTACCAATATGCTTTGACTATATAGTCTATCCATGCATCATTCACAATACATACATATCATACAACATTCTCATTTATTTCGAGAATCTCATTCACATTACATACATAACATACAACATTCTCGTTTATTTCGAGAACCTCATCACATGCATCATGCCATTGCATAAAACTAATTTTGCCTTTTCAGGTCATTCCACAATCAAAAGAATATTATCATCCAGATACAGTGCAGAGACGATTGGATCAATAATTCAATCTTAACGCTCATTCAAGACATAAATAAGATTTTGATCCTTCATTCCAGGTCTTTCTCCAAAGATAATTCAAAGAATTTCTCATCCTTTATAGGAACCTTTCTAGGTAGTCTTTTCTAAGACGTTTATCAACCTTTCTAGGTAGTCTTTTCTAAGACGTTTATCAACCTTTCTAGGTAGTCTTTTCTAAGACGTTTATCAACCTTTCTAGGTAGTCTTTTCTAAGACGTTCACCAACCTTTCTAGGTAGTCTTTTCTAAGACGTTTATCAACCTTTCTAGGTAGTCTTTTCTAAGACATTTACCAACCTTTCTAGGTAGTCTTTTCTAAGACGGTTATCAACCTTTCCAGGTAGTCTTTTCTAAGACGTTTATCATCCTTTCTAGGAATCTCTTTAGGTAGTCTCTTTTAAGACATTTATCATCCTTTCTAGGAGCCTTTCTAGGTAGTCTTTTCTAAGACATATCTCCACCTTTTTAGGTAATCTTCTTTAACACATTTATCCAATAAATCTCTTGCCCTTTCAAGAAGTTTTTATCTAGTCTTCTATAAGACAATTCTTCCCGAGCTTTGTCCAAAGCCTAATCTTCTCTACATCAGTCAATGATCTACCCTATTCAGGAACCTCTTCAGGTAGTCTTCTATAAGACATTACATCATTTTGATGAATCTCTCCTTCAGATACAATCAATGTAGTCTGAAAAGCATATGCTTTAGACAAACACCCGGATGGGATCTTTAAGCCCATCTCCAAAAAGCACTTCTGCTCGCACCTGCGAGTGCAAATTTTGTGGTACTCAAGTGTTCAATCATCTTCCACCTTCAGATTCCAATAGGCATACAGGCCAATCTACATCCTCAGGTTTAAGAAGATTGAACAGGGGCAGCTGTCATACCCCAAAATTTGCCCACACTCTTTAGTGACAAAAATATTCGAAACCATTTCAAAAAATTGGATTTATAAAGTCTCGAGTTCATTTACATTGACATCCTGATTTTTATAAATATTCGATTTAAAGTCTACTTTAAAATATAGTTAGTTTACTCTTAAATTGCCTATATTTTAAATAAATAGAAAATGCTGGTCGATGCTTCATACACCTTTAATTAGCTTTTTATTTCAAATAAATAACATAGCTAAGTTGGTTTGGAAGTAAGGCTTGCAAATAAAAGGTCACGGGTTCAATTCCTGCTTGGTGCATTTCTATGTTTTTTTTAATCTTTTTTGCACCTGGACGCACCTGGACACAAGTACGTCCAGGTTCTTAATCTTGGGGACCGAGACGGTTCATGGGCCTTTGGGTTGGATCTTTTCCTTTTCAGGATCGTTTTGACCTAATTTCCACTCTATAAATAGAGCCTCTCCACACTCTTCTTTTCATCAACAATTTTCTAAACTTCCTCAACCATCAAACATTTTCTAACCCTTCAAATCTTTTTTTAAGTTTTCTTTTCAAATTTTTAACTTTTGGCCGATGATTTCAATATGAGGCCTTTCTTTTCTTAAAATGATTTTTGACAACGTTTTTGGCCAGTGATGACACCTGAGGCCTCTCTTTGTCAAAATAATTTTTACAATATTATTTATGGTCAATGATTAATATACGAGACCCTCTCCCTTTAGTTTCTTTTCAATTTTATGATTCTTATAGTTATTTTTCTAAAAATCATTTTTTTAAATACACTAACTTTCTTACTACATACGTACAGGAACAATTTCTTACAAACATTATTTATTTTACACAGAATTTGCCAATTTTTTTTTAATCAATTCTATTCACTGTATATTGACAATTCACTTTGCACATACATACACACTAATACCATAATCACCACACAAATTAACCATTATTTACAATATCATAACCACATCATAATCAACATTACAAATGCATACTAACAATAAAATTCAGGCTGCAAAATAGTTGATACAGGTTCATAACCCGAATACAAAACTTGGATCGGAAGTGCCGTCATGCTCACACGGACCGCCGCGAATCCATCACCGAAGCACCACCTGGTAGTCACCATGATTCCAATCCGATCCACGACTTCCCATCTCCGACGAGGACGGAGCAGCCGCAGCAACCTTCGACTCACCGTCGAAATCCGGCCTCCACGAAGGATGCACGTCCTCCATCACCGCGCGCCACCTGCAACCGCGCCGCCCCGTGAGCTCGGTTCCGACGACACCCATTTTGTGTCAATCGGTATTATTTCCTTGTTTTTATGATTTTTTTGATTTGGTAATTGCTTGTGATTTCGTTTTGCTGCAAGGTGAAAGATAGAAGGAAGAAAAGCCATGGAAGTTGAAAGAAGAACAGAGAAAAAGAACCACAAGGAGGCAGATCCCTTCTCACTCACTTTAGGTTTTTTTGCTGATTTGATGATTTGGGCTTGAGTGTGGCCCAACCTGATTTCAGTTATGCATCCCATCTCTGACTTATACACCTCCTCCTGAATTCCAAATGGATCTTTGGACCAAGCTAAAGGCCCAACAAACTTCTCATTGACACATCTTTTTTTTATTCATTGACACATCCTGTTTTTTATTTTATTTTTTTAAAAACTTAAGTAGTATTTAATTAGACTTTTTTTTAATTAATTAAAATCAGTTGAACACTTAAAAATTTAACTAGATTTAAATTGATTTAATTTGTATATAATTATAATTAGATTTAGGTTAATTTTCACAATTAGGTAATTAACTTAGGTTGAGAGTTTTTAATTAAATATTGTCAAATCCTAACTTTTTCCGCGTTTCTCTTCTCATCTCAAACTTCAATGAATGTCGCGTGTTTGTGTTTGCTTTTAGTTAGTTATTTATTTAAATTGTTTATTTAAATATTAGCAATCGATGTATAGGGCGCATTTTTTTTTTGTAATAGCGTAGGATTTAATTTCCGCCTTTACTTTTCGCACACTATAAACTGCTGATAACTGCTTAGATGTATGGCTAATAGGATTGCATGGAAAAACTAAAACTGAACCTTTAGATCACTAACTCAAGATAATTAAATACTTGAATGCAACACACTTGCACGCACTCACCTCTAGGGTTTCCCCTCTTCTGTTGCCTTTCGGAAAATAATAGTCAAGTCCCTCAAATTGTAGGGATACCTTAGACATGTTGCCTACGATTCAAAATCATCATTGCTCCTTCGGAATAAAGATCATAGTCCCTTCGAGTTGCCTACGATGAAATGATCTCGTCCCTCGAGTTGCCTTCGATAAATGATGATAGTCCCTTCGGATTGCTAAGGTATCTCTACTGGTTGCCTTTATGACTATTCACATCTCATGGGACTTCCTACCCTCTTTATGGTATGGATAGTCCCTATGACGATTCGATGACCCTTCGATGACCCGCACATCCAATGTATAGGACTACCTACCCTCATATGATATGGATAGTACTATCGCCCAAGGAAAATTTTAAAGTATAGGAAAGACCTTACGAACTTAGGGTAGGAACTCTTAAGTGCTTGCTCACAATTAATCCAAATCAAATGCTTTTCACACCATATTTTCTAACATTGTCTTTTTAGACATTTTCAAAATCAAATTGTTTTTCTAAACACACACGACATTTTTCAAGAATTTCAAACAAACAAAGTGAGCTAAGCAACTAAGAGCCCGTAGATAACTACGGATGAAAAGGGTGCTAACACCTTCCCTTTTCATAACCTACCCCCCGAACTCAAATCTTTACTTAAGGTCTTTCCTGTTCTTTTATACCTTTCCTAATTGGATAAAATAAAAGTCAGTGGCGACTCTTGCTTACCGCAACATTTTTGCTTAAAAAATAAAAGTCAGTTCACCGTATTACACCATCCTTCACAATTTGGATTGCATCTTTGTATGAAGAGATAGATGCTGCTTTCTCCTTTCCTTTGTCTAAGGAAAGCGCTTGGAATTTAGTTCCAACAACTTCTTTTGGTTCTATGTCGGAGAATGATGACAAGTTGCTGACGATCAGAGCTCGTTCTCCACATACGGTTACCAATTTGTCATTTCTTATGAACTTCAGTTTCTGATGAAGCGTTGAAGTAATTGCCCCAGCCTCATGAATCCATGGGCGACCTAGCAAACAACTGTATTGTGCTGGAATATCCATAACTTGGAAAGTGATTTTGAATGTCTGAGGTCCAATAGTTATGGGAAGGTCCACTTCTCCGAAAACTGACTTTCTTGATCCATCAAATGCTTTACCGATGACATGACTTTTTCTTAGAGGGTAATCTTCGCAAGATAATCTTGATAATGTTGATTTAGGCATGACATTGAGAGAGGATCCATTGTCTATTAGGACTCCTGTGAGTGTATCACCCATGCAGCCAACTGAGATGTGAAGTGGAAGATTATGGTCCACTCCTTCTTCAGGAAGATCTTCGTCACAGAAACTTAGGTTAGTTCCGGCGGAGATGTTGGCAATGATGTTGTTGAATTGGCTTATTGTGACACTTGGTTCTACAAAAGCTTGTTCCAAAACTTTCTGTAGAGCTTCCCTATGAGCTTCAGAACTCAATAGCAGGGAAAGAACAGAAATCCTAGACGGAGTATGTAGTAGTTGATCTACAATGTTGTATTCACTCCTCTGGATTAACTTCAAGATCTCATCATTTTCTTTTGCTTGAACAACATTGGTCGGATGATTGTCTTGCCTATGTGGTACTTCCTCCGAAGGTTTCTCCATATTTTCTGTCATTCTGTTGAAGACTCGTCCACTTCTGGTGACTCGACTAACATCAGCAATGTTGACAACAGACGGTAATGGTATTTCCTTACCATTTTCAATGAATGTAGCATTGTACTTGTATGGTATAGCCTTGTCAGACTCATACGGTACAGGACCTGGTAAGTAGATGACTAGTGGCGCAACTGCTGTCCTCCTGCTATCATACTTGACTTGCATAGGTTCAACCTGATTAATTTGAGGAGATATGGTAAAGACTTCATCATCTTCTCTGTTGGCAAGAACAGTAATGGTATTGTCATCCATCAGCTTTTGAATGTCGTTGCGAACACGCAAGCATCCTCGTGAATTTCTCCGACAGATTTCGCATCTACTGTAAGCGTGGAAATCTGTTCCAAAGTAGGCAAGTCCATTTAAAGTTTTATGGAACCTGACTACCGATCCTTCAAGATCTTCGACTTTGTAGATTTTGTATGCTCCTGGACATCCTTGAACCATGTTGATGTCATGTTCAGTTCTGACTCGGATATGTTGAATCCATCCTAAGTCCATTTTTTCTTGTAATGCAGCTTGAACTACGGCACATCCTAGATTATTCTTTGGACAAATAACACATGTGAAGTAGTTGTGAGGTGGTACATGACCGTACCCAGCTTGTTTAGCGTGCATCTTGACAAGGTTTTCCCCTATCTGACGAATGTCGTAGATTTGAATGACGTTGGGGTGTTGATCTATCAGATTTACTGAAGCTTCTTTATGCTGCGGCAGAGGATTTGCTTGGACGTTTGGATAAGTATCTTTGAAGGATAGCATTCCGCTCTTCACTAATCGTTGGACGTCAATCTTGAAAGGGAAACAGTTCTCAATATTGTGACCTGGTGCCCCCTGATGATAGGGACAAGATTGGTCAGCCTTATACCATGGTGAGGAAGTGTTTGTAGGATTTGGAGGACTTCTTGTCTGAATGAGTCCTTTTTCCAGTAATGTTGGAAACAATTCTGCATACGGCATTGGTACGGGGTCAAAGGCAGGATACCTTGGAGCCCGATTGTTGTAATTTGGAGGTCGAACCTGCTGCTGAGGTTGCTGCGACCTTTGTTGAATTTGTTGTTGCGAGACCTGAGGTTGATAAGCTGGCGCTGAGTTAACAACCGGAGTTATTGTTGCAACTTGAGGTTGGAATTTCTTCTTGATTTTGTGCAAGACATTGCTGACATCTTGATCCTTTTTCTTCTGGAAAGAACTTCCATACTTCCTTGGACCAACAGAAGATTCTGGTTCTTTGTTCAAGCGTCCTTCCCGAACTGCTTCTTCTAAACGCACACCCATGTTTACCATCTCAGTAAAGTCACTTGGTGCACTTGCCACCATTCGTCCGTAGTAAAATGGACTCAAAGTTTTGAGATAGATTTTTGTCATTTCTTTCTCTTCAAGTGGTGGACAAATTTGTGCAGCAACTTCACGCCATCTCTGAGCGTATTCCTTGAAGCTTTCTCTATCCTTTTGAGTCATGGCCCGGAGTTGATCTCTGTCGGGAGCCATATCCAGATTGTACTTGTACTGTTTGACGAAGGCCTCTCCGAGGTCTCGGAAAGTACGAATCTCTGAACTGTCCAAGCTCATGTACCATTTGAGTGCAGCACCAGTTAGGCTGTCTTGAAAATAATGAATGAGTAATTGTTGATTATCAGTCTGAGTTGACATTCTTCGAGCGTACATTACGAGGTGACTTTGTGGGCATGAATTCCCTTTGTACTTCTCGAAATCTGGTACTTTGAATTTGTGAGGAATCTTAACATTTGGAACCAGACAGAGGTCTGCAGCATTCTTTCCAAATAGATCTTGTCCTCGAAGAGTCTTGAGTTCCTTCTGCATTTGCAGAAACTGTTCCTGGAACTCGTCCAATCTTTCACACACGCCAGCATCCTCACTTGGGGCATGACGATATACTTGTCCGCCCTGTGGGGGAAAAGTATGCATAATGGGCTGTGGAGAAGCCATGACAGCAGATCTTGGAATCTCAGCATTCTGTTGTGTGAAACCCATTGCCGTTGCTCTTGGAACTTCAATTTCCAGAGGTTTGTAACCCTCCGGTGGACGCATATCCATGGTGACTTTTGGAGCTTCAGAAGTTGGAGGTATGTACCCTTCTGGAATAAAGTTATACGGCATGCCCCAAGGTCGATCAGGCGGCATGGTATACTGAGGAATGGGAGTAGAAACAATCTCGGAAACCACAGTCCTTTGTGGTTCTTCTGGCGTTGGTCGATTCTGTGCAACTACCAGGGCTTCTACCATACTATTGAGTCTTTCAACAGTACCTTTGAGAGTATTAATCTCTTCTCTGAGTTCTTCATTCTCTTGCTCAAAGTCTTCCATTCTTTTCTTGCGACTTGAACGAGTGTTGTATGAATGAGACAGCTTGAAAATCTTGGTTCACCTCCTTCTCCTCCTCTCTTTCTGGAGAAAGGGAAGTGACTATTAGATCCGCGACAATTCTCGTGTCAGTGCGTACGACTAAAGCGATGTATGATATGCCATTAAGTTAATATTTTTTAAGGAAACACCATAATTACGTTATGAAACATCAAACTTTTATTAATTAAGCAAAAATGCCGTTTTTACACACTTTGGAAAGGGAAATACAGAGAAACTGAGAGAAAGGACTCTAAAACTTTGATGAAGAGCCGACTTCACGTTCTAACATCTTCTTCTGTTTCTTGAGCTGAGCGTTCTCTGACGTGAGCTGATCGATGATCCAGGAAGCAGGAGGGATATGATGAGAAAGTGATGATTGTGTCACTTGTCGATCTAGTACTTCAAGTAACTCATCCTTCCTTCTTAGGATGTTATGAATCTCAACGTTTTCCGTGTTGACGATTCGATACTTGTTCCTCCAAGCATTCCTTTCTTGGCATACCTTGTTTAATGCCGCTTGTAGTTTTTCAACATCGGTGGAGAAAAGGTAAATTGGTTCCCTTAGGGGAATAGGTTCTTGATGTTGATATGGCATCCTGAGCTTGAATGCCCTGACGCGTACCCATTGAAGGTAAGGATCCAGGGAGATGCAAAGATGTTTTCCTAACAATCTTCTCCCTTTGCTGTGAACAAGACGCCAGGCTTGGGCAATTTCCTTCTTCAGCATGTTGCCATGATCGTCGATGTTCTTGAAGAACAGACCTTCCAATTGGATGTTACTTGGTATATTTTTCATGGGATAGCCGTATTGACGACGGGCTAAAGCTGGATTGTAACTAATTCCTCCTTTAGTTCCAATAAGGGGTATGTTGGGAAAACTTCCGCAACTGAAGATGATCTTGGTTTCGTCGTTGTCAAGACTACACCACTCAATGTCCGTATGAGTGAGAGACATGATCTTCTGTGACCAGTAAAGGCCATCCCTCATATTCCAGAAAGTGCTAGACTTTGGTAGGTGCGAAACGAACCATTCGTATAACAACGGTACGCAGCATGTGATTAATCCTCCTCGCTGCAGGTTTCTTGAATGCACAGAGTGATAAGCATCCGCCAGCAAGGTTGGAACCGGATTTCCAATTAAGAAGATCTTAATTGCGTTGATGTCGACGAAATCGTTAATGTTAGGGAACAAAAACAATCCGTAGATAAGCAAAGCCAAGACTTCCTCAAAAGCGCTCATATCTTGGATGCTGACGAAGTACCGAGCTTGATCAACCAGGAATTTGGAGGGCAATCCTTGAATTCCTCCTCTACTCACCATATGAGTTCTGATGTCGACTACGTTCAAAGGAGTAGTTGCAGCAATGATAATGTCGTCAGGATTCTTTTCCAAACTGGAGTACGGATCTTGCGCGTACACGGGTATTCCAATCAGACGAGAGTACTCCTCTAACGTAGGCATGAGCTGATAATCTGGAAAGGTGAAGCAGTGATACGTTGGATCGTAAAACTGTACCAAGGTGGGAAGGATCCCATCCACAATGTTGGTATTGAGCAAAGGCAGAAGTTTTCCATACTTCTCCTTGAAAGCCTGGGGGTTGACCACCAGTTTTCCGAGCTTTCCCAGTTCCTCGACCTGGGGAATCTTGAAGGTGTATTTCCTAGCTCTCTTTCTCCCATAATCCATGATGTAGATCCTTAAGTCCTTTCTCCGTTTCTCTCTTTCTATGAAGTTCAAAACGTTTGTTATTTAGTTTCCTTGAAAAACGACTCGAAAAAGACTCTTTTTTTTTAGTTGTTATTGATGAATGATGCATGAATGCATGAATGCACACACAAGAGTTTTAAACAAACATGGCGTTGAAGGGTATAGTGGTCATGAAGTCAAAACGCAAACCTCGCCCCAATGGTAAACTAAGGATAAGGATTTTTGTACCTGTAGAACGGGTTCTAAGGGTCTCAGAGTTTTTGCTCAACCTTAAAGATACGTTGATTGGTATCTATAAGAGAGTTTTCTCTGAGTGTAGTATTTGCGTGACAATTACTTTCGTAATCACCGCTCTACGTCCTAAAAAAGGCTTTAAGTGGGGTTAATGTGTTTCTAGGTCCTCCGGGTACAAATCAGTCTCGGAATGCATTGGCGCAGTTAATCACAACCAGCCAGGCAAATCCCAAGAGTAGAATTGTGAACCAAGATTAGAGGGTCTTCACCGGGAAGACATCCTCCATCCTATCTTATGTTGCACTCAAATCCGGGTATAGGATTTCTCACCACAAGGGGGAATCAAGCCCTTTCCCGATACAGAATAAACAAAATAAACAAATATAAATGCAGCAAACACATGAAATGACACAGAGGTTAGGCATGACCTCTCTTGTTTGAGGGGGAATTTGGCATCCCTAATTCCTCATTGGGGCTGGACCAGCAACAGGTCAACCATTGGTTTGGATGAAAAACCAAGGTTTTTAACACTTATATCCCCAGCAGAGTCGCCATTTTTACTGTGGTGTCGTTTTTTTTACCTCCCCGTTTCACTTGGGAGGACGGCACGCTAGACCCTTCACGCGAAATTTGGAAGGAGAATGCGCCCGTGGTGGGAGGAATTTTGTTTCAGTTCTTCCTACGATATCACACGAACTTTCTTATTTGTCCTACGAGTAGGAAAGGGGAAAAAAGATCTCAACTAAACCCTAGGAGTTTGCTAAGTGTGGGGATTTCACCTAGACTAGAAATTCTGGAGTCCGGGGGGTCGGTTATACATAGGGAAGTGTTTAAACACCCTACATATCTGTAGTACTCTACAGGAACCTTCTATGTGTCTAAATGTGTTTGTGCTGCTAATGATTATTGGGAAAGTTTCTCCTTTGTATTAGAAGAAGGAATTGAATTGATTTGAAAAGACAGACAGACAGACAAACTGACTATTTTTGGTATTTTATTAGCTCGCTGAGATTCCTTGTGAACCTCATGCCTACATATCCCTAGTGGAAGTCAGAGCTTAATGTAGTTTGGGGAACTAACTAGGGAAATTAATTATTTTTGGTGCCTTGCTTGAAGCTCAAGGTTGAAGCTTGAATTAAATCTCTGTTTACAGTAAAGAGACATGAAATCATCTTTACAAAGAGGTATTTCTACTATTCTACCACAAAGATTTGAAGAGTGACAGAATAACTGAATTCATTTCATTCAAGAGGGGGACCTTACTTGTGTATGTGCAAGTATACTAGTCAAATGCCTCTTAAATGAAAGAAAGATGCTCATCCAAATTAGGGAAAGTTACCACATGTCTGGGTTTTACTGCCAGCTCATGCCTTTCAAAATCCTAAATGGGAGACTTGATTAAAATTGAAATTGAAATTGAAATGTTTGTTTGTTTGAATGTGGTAGAGTAGTAAAAATATCTCTCTATAGAGATAAGCTATGTCTATCTACTGTATAAAAGATTTGACTTTAGCTGGCTTGCATGAGGCCCAAGCTTGAGGCTTTTTGATTGATTAATATATTTGACTCTGGGAGATGACTCCACTGGGGATTAATTACAGGGTATTTTTGTGTTCTGTACAAAGCCCAGAATTGAGGCTGACTCTATTTGGAGAGTGTTTATTTGATGGATTTTTATTTGGTGTTCTGTACAAAGCCCAGAATTGAGGCTGACTCTACTTAGGGAGACTATATTTGTGTGCCTTGTACAAAGCCCAAGGTTGTGGCTGACTGCTGAAGATAACTGAATTTTTGAGACTATGAATGACTCTATTTTGTGTGCCTTGTACAAAGCCCAAGGTTGTGGCTGACTCTAGCTAGCTAGGGAAAACATTATTTTCTGCCTTGTACAAAGCCCAAGGTTGTGGCAGACTCTTTTAAATGAATGGAGTATGGATGACTCTATGGGAAAAGATCCTAGATGTTAGGAATCTTTGACACATGAAAGTATGGTTTAAACTGCCTTGTACAAAGCCCAAGGTTGTGGCTACTGAATGATGAAGAACTCACCGGGGGAGACTCTATTATCTGCCTTGTACAATGCCTAAGGTTGAGGCTGACTCTTGACATGGGAGTTTTATTGTTTGGTGCCTTGTATGAAGCCCAAGGTTGAGGCTAACTGTTTTTGTTGGTTTTGACTCTATTGAGGAGATTTTATTTATTAAAAGACTGTTTTTTTTATGGAAGCTAACCCTTTCCAGGGGTTTTGACTTAGGTGGTGAATTTGTCTGTTAAAAGACTGACTTTATCATGTTTTTGGAGGCTGACCCTTTCCAGGGGTTTTGACTCTTTTGGGGAAATTATCTCCTAAGAGAATGAATTAATTGTTTTTTTGACATTTTTATTAATTGACTTTGGAGGCTAACCCTTTCCAGGGGTTTTTATTGAAATGATAGATTGATTTTAATTGACTTTGGAGGCTAACCCTTTCCAGGGGTTTTTATTGAAATGATAGATTGATTTTAATTGACTTTGGAGGCTAACCCTTTCCAGGGATTTTTATTGAAATGATGGCAGAAAGATTATCTAGAGGAGACTTCTTGTTTAAAGCCCAAGATGAAGGCTGACACATGCTGAGGAGAAATAAACATAGATCCTAGACTCTGCTAAGGAAGATTGATGAAGATAAGGGTGACAGAGACTGTCCATGTCTCTCATTCCAAAAGGGTGTGCTCAATGCAAAATTGAGACAAACTTAGCTTGTTTAAAGTCTGGTTTTAATTGGAAGAAACTCACCAGGGTAGGCTAAAAGGTGACTAAAGACCTGTTCCTATGTTTATAAGAAACCTGATGGGTCCTTGTATACAAGCTCAAGAGGAAGCTGGAAATGCTTTTAAGAAGCCTGTGGGTCCTTGTACAAAGCCCAAGAGGAGGCTAATCGAGGGTCCTTGTTATAGCACAAGAGAAAGCTATGTAGTTTTGAACTTATTTTGGCTCTAAGCAAATGGGTAAGAGGTTTCACCGGGAATAATTCCTCTTTGGGTGGATGTGTCCTATTTTTTTTGGATTCTAAGGTTTTTGCCAAGATGTTTCACCGGGAATAATTCATCTTGGGGGTTTGAACTACAGATCTCTAATTAGGAAAGAGCCTTCACCGGGAAGACATTCTCAATCCTAGGTCATATTCCTATAATATATATATAGTTTAACTGTCCTAGGGTTTACACTCAAACGTAGTTCTAAACTAATATATATATGCACAGTTCTATATTTGACAGTAATTAAAAATAAAGACTGTAAATTGAAAGCTTGTAAAGCCTAACCTGGATGGAGTGGAGGCCTTTGAAGAAGTATGTACAAAGCCTCACCAGTAATTGATGGATAACAGTTGAATATATATATGATAAACAGTTAATGGTTTTTGAAAACAGAAGAAGTGAAGATGGACATAGGTCACATAGGTGTCTGAAGAGTATCACCGGGAATAATGCCCTTCAAATACCAGAAGAATGTTTTGAAAACAGAAAGAAGATTTTGAAAATACAGTTTTGAAAACAAGCTAAGAAGAGAAGGTGTTTGGGACTTACACTCTATTAGAGGCCCAGTACTTTACAGTACTGGTTACAAAAGCAGTTTTGAAAATGATTTGAAATGATATAAGGTTTTGTTGTTTGAAAACCTTAATCATTTGATTTAAACGGAGATTGAAAACAGTTTTGAAAATTGACAAAAGTCAACTTAATTAAGGTAAAGAATAAAGATCTATGCCTAATTAAGACCTAAACAATTAGGGTTTTATCATAAACTTATTTTCAAAATAATTAGGTTAAAACAAAATGAATATATATATTTAAAGTTTTTAAGAAAACACTTTAAAACATACTATGTTGAACCTAATTAAAATACATGAAATAAATAATATTTTTATGATTTTTTTGATTATTCACAAAATAGATATATTGAATAAAAAGTGTGTGAAAAATGAAGTGAAAGTGATTTAATTTGATAGGTTAAATAATCATGTGAAGTTGTGAAGAGAATAGGTGTGAAAAGTGATAAAAAATTTAGAAATGTCTCCACCAAGGCTTGAACTCACGCCCTTTAGGTCACACACCCAAAACCACACCACTGAGCCAACGCGCGTATGGTGATAGCAACTCTCACTCATTTGGTTATGTTTCAAAACAAGTGATAAATCATTGAAAAATAAAAGAATCAAAAAGTCTGGGGCGAGGGGGATTCGAACCCCAGACTTTGGGCATGAGGAGACTAAGAGCGCATGTGTGGCCACTGGGGCAAGTTATTCATTCGTTTATGAAACGCATATCATTAAATATAAAATAAACTCTGTTCAGAGATTTAAAAAATGGCGCCACCCTCCATCTTCTTCTTCAACCTCAAGCTCCAACATTTTTGAAATTCTGATTCTCTCAAATCTCAACCAATGGTCCAGGTGTAAACATGAAACTTGCTCTAAATTCACTCACGATTCTAAATATGTAACTAATATATATTTATATTAACTACATCTAACTAATTTACCAGAAATCGTGAAGAACCCTAAAATTTAAAAATCAAATTAAATGACTATACTGAAAGATAAATGAATGATGATAGAGGGTTTTCAATCCTCTGATGATGCTGAACAAGATAGAATTGAGCTATTTCTTAAAGAATGCTTAAATTAAAGAGGTGGAGTTCAGAAACTTACCTCTGAAAATGGAGGTCGTGAGGATGATAGAGAGCAACTGGGCTTGTATGAATGATCCCAAAAGCTTCCTTGTGACTCAGTGATGCTAACTGAATGCTTGTTGTAACCTCAATCCTCCTGAATTGTTCTATGGACCTCCCTCGATTTGAGCTTCAAGTGGACATGGAGAGTGATGATTCTTGAGTTACAGATGAGCTGCAGCCATCTGAACAGCTTCACTACCTCCTATGGAACGTGCCTGGATGCTTGGCTTGATTGGAAACCTTCTGAATTGCACTATGGACCTCCAACTGCAACTGCTCCAAAGTGAGAGCAACAATGGTGTTCCTCCACTTACAGAAGTGATCCAGGTGCTTGGATCACCTCAAATGACCTCCCTTGAGATGTTAGAATGCTTACTTTCCAAAGATAAGCTCTGGTTTGAAGAAAACGATTCTTCTTGCCAAAGAACTTTGAAAAACAATAAGCATGAGAAGAGAAAGAGAAAGCAAGGAATATGGTTGCTTTGGTGTGTTTTTCTACTGAAGTATGCCCTCCTATTTATAGGCAAATGAATGCAGATCAATTGGCTGTGGTGAGTTTGCTTAATGAAAGAAATTTGGTTTCTTAAGCATGAAGGAAGTTTGCAAATATCTCTTATGCAATGATGAGAATTTTGATTCCATTTAATCAATCCCCTAGCCCTCGATTTTGCTTGATCTTAGGGGACAATTCTGAGACAGAAATGAGCTCTAATTGGTTGGTGAGAAGATTCCTTGGGTGATTCATCAATTTGCCATAAATTCCTAAATGTAATCATTACATAATCACATGTTCTTGTTTTTAGAATCTTCTTCAATTATCATGGCATGGTGAAAATGAATGCATGGCATGTTTTCAGATGTGTTATGGGTCGTGTAGCATCCATATTTGAGGTCATGTGCACAAAATTTCAAAGTTCCAAAATGATGCATGACCTATAATTTCACTTCATGAGGCCAACTTTGAACAAGCATAACTCTTAGCTCAAAATGAATTTGGAGAAGGTTGAACACAATTTGGAAAGCCCTAAACATCTACTTCAAATCATTAGTTTGGAGTTTCTTCAAAATCCTTTGGCAAATTTGTGAAAAATGAGGCCAAAGTTGGAAGAAAACTAGGTTAAAACACTTAGAAAAATTTCTAAGTGTTTATGACCTAAAACTCCAAAATTTCCAAAACTCTTAAATGATTGATCTTTTGAAAAAAGTTCCTTTGTAAGATGTTGTTTTATTTTGCAAGATCTACAACTTTCATGTTGGAAGTTTTTTGAGTTGTGTAGGTGAAATTTTGAGTTCTCACCATGCCTCAAAAAACCCTAATTCCCGACTTTTCGCTCCTTGATGAATTTCTTTGAATTTCTTTGGTCAAATGACTTTAATATCCATATATTGATGATATTGATCCTTGAAAGCCATGGTTTGACCAAAAATCTCAAAAGTCAATGGTGATCCCATACAGTTGACTTTTTCCAAATAAGGTGAGATTTTGGACTTTTGTGTAGAATCAAGATATTTTCCTCAGATGAATGATGTAAATGGATTATATTGAGGTAGTAGAGACTCTTGAATCATGTCTTGAGTTTTGGATCCATGCCCTGATTAAAAAGTCAACTATCTTGGGGAATTAGGTCAAAAACCCTAATTGTCGACCAGAGGACAATGATGACTGTAGACTTTGAATTGAGGTGTAATGTCCAGTGGATCTTGTCATATGAGTTATTTGAAGATGATTGATGTCTTTGAATGGTCCCCTAGGGCTTTTTAGGGTTTCCCAAAGGTGATCCCTGAGTTTAGTCCTTGATAGGCTCAAAAAACCCTAGTCTGGTGACCTGAGTAACTCTGTACTTAGATGACTGGGTGTCTAATCAATCATAGGTGAAATAATGAAGCTCTTGAGTCTTAGAGACTAATCCTTCTATTGATTGATCCTTTGCCTGAGTTTTCTTGTCTTTGAACACCCTTGATTGAATGTCAGACTGCTCTGGGTACTTACTTTGACTTGATGAAAATCCTGAAGATATGTCATCTCAGGGGGGTCAAAAATTAGGGTATGACATCTGTAACGGTACTTACATCCTAAAATGTAAGTGACAATGATATGATATTAAAATTAACCAAATTCTATGGATTTGATTATTTTTTGTTTGGAAAAATACCATTTTCTTCCTTTAACTTTGCCTCGGGGTCCAGTCTGGTCTCTTAACTTTTAAAAAGTTCAAATCAATCATTTAAGTCTTAAAAACGGAGCACGTTTATCCTTTCGTTTGTCTCTATTAATGAGGGTTCAAATTAAGTGCATATGTGGCATGTTTGATGTCTTACGTGGCATTTAAATGTTATATTCTTAACATGTGGGAACAAAGCCCTCATTCTTAACAATTATCAGAACTTACCTTTTGTGAAGAAAAAACTCGTGCAGTGAAGAACGTTGAAGGTGAACATCATCGTGCAGTGAGGCACGTTGAAGGCCAACCTCGAAGCATTTGCAAAAAGGTTAGAAACTTCATGATGTGTATCAGTTCTGATTTTGGTAGAAGTTAGGGTTTTTGCATGATTTCAGTCTTAGAATTTAGGGGTTTTTGCTAAATCCGTCAAATCCATGTTTTTGCTTCTGATAAATTAGGGTTTTATTATAAATTGTTTGTTTGCATGTATTTAATATGAGTAATTAGGGTTTTGCGTATTTATGATGTTAGGTGAAATGGACGATTATATCATACTCACAGTTCACCATAGTGGTGAATTTGTTGATGGTGATCTTAGGGTTATGAAGGAGGGGAAGTTTCTAAGTTGAAAATAGATGTTGAAACAGGGAGTTACATTGAGCTGACAGGTTCACTCAAGTTTTTAGGGTATACGGATTTTGAGAAAATCTATTACAAAGACCCTACATTTGGGATGCAACAACTGATTGATGATGCAGGAGCATTGGAAATAGCTGATCTTTATAAGGTTCACTTAGGTGTAGAAATTCTTATTAAACACACAATTGGGCAGCCTGAGTTTTTAGATGCAGCAGGGTTAGAAAATGTTGACAATGTCAATGAGGAGCATGTAAGAAATGAGGAGGATGATGTAGTTGAAGAAATGCTTTCTAAGTTGCATGAAGAAGCAGTCAATGAAAAGGGTAAGTCTAATGAAGCTGAGTTGGAGGCTGAGAAGTTTGTGTTGGAGGCTGAGAAGGTTGTGTTGGAGGCTGAACATGATGAACATGTTGTTTTGGAGGCTGTTTTGGAGGCTGAGAAAGATTGCATGGAAAATGAGAAAGATGACAGTGCTGATAGTGGTGAGGTGGATGATTCCATAAGTAGTGATGATAGTGAATACAAATATGGACGTGCTCTTGACGTTGATTTTAATGATTCTTCTGATGGTTATGAAGATATAGATGAAGATGAATTGGACAATCTAGTTGAAAAACATGAAGAAAGAGATGAGGGTGAAAAAAATGGGAGTGATAGTGAAAGTGAAGGTCTGGTGAATGGGTGTGATAGCGATGACAGTCATGGTGTGCAAAAAAAACATATCCCTATGTTTAAGATTCAAAAGAATATGGTTGATTTCAAATGGGAGGTGGGTTCGTACTTTAGTTCAAAGGATGATTTCAAAGAGGCAATCACATCATATGCTGTCCAGAGTGGTAGAAACCTTAAGTTCACCAAAAATGATAAGGTAAGGGTGAGGTTAAAGTGTAAGGATGGATATGATTGGGAAGCCTATTGTGCCAAATCCTCAAGGGAAGCAACTTGGAAATTAAGGAAGGTGAATGATGTACATAGCTGTAGTAGGGATTATAATATGAAAATGATGACTACCAAGTGGTTGAGCAAGAGGTTACAAAACTCCTTAAAAACCAATCCTAGGATGAAAATCAAACATATCAAGGCAAAGGCACAAAAGAAATGGAATGTAGGTGTGAACAAAACCAATGCAATTAGGGCAAGGTTTAAAGCTAGAGACATGGTTGATGGATCATTACTAGGGATTACACCATAATCTATGATTATTGTCATGAGTTGTTAAGAACAAATCCATGTTCCACAGTGAAGGTTGGTGTTGAACCATCTCAAGAAGGTTCAGAAAATTATATGCCATACTTCAAAAGGTTATATATATGCCTTGCAGCATGTAAGAAAAGTTTTAAGTTTTCTAGGCATGTAATAGGGTTGGATGGTTGTTTTCTAAAGGGGCCAACAAAGTTGGGTGTTAGAAGGCCAACACCACCTTTTGTTCCCCCTGGACCAACTACAAGACTAAGTGCTGCCAAGAATATGATTGGCCCTACTACAAGGAGGACAACTATAACACCCTTCTAAGCCCCCGCGAAATATTAATTAAATTAAGAGTAAAACATGTACAAGGGCATTACAACTCCAAAATAATTAAAACCTTCAATCATGTCATGCTTTTTGAGGAACATAAAATAACGTTATTCAGTAACATGTTTAACACAGCGGAATAGTTTCAAAATTTCAATAACTCCAACGATCAATATTCATCACCAAAGAGTCATCGACTCGTAATCCAATCAGAATAAACCAAACAAATAAAAACAAGAGTTTATGAAAATAACTCTAAAACAAACGTTCCCTAGTGTTACAAGACCAAAGCATAACACCGACACGACATAACTAAAAGAACTACTCTATGAGCTATCCTCACCAAAGCACAAAAGCCGCTACTCTTTAATCTGAAAAATGTTAACAGTACGGGTGAGTCTCATTCACAATTAACAAATGTTATGAGTCTATAAACAATAAAACATCATAAGCATATTATTCAGCCAATTGCAATATATTCAGATTTACAACAGCATTCATCAACCACACCAAATAAAATCAATGGCATCACATCATAACATTGGACATCTTCCATTCATGTTATAATAATGCATACATACTAATGCAATGAAACTACATGCATGTGGTACCAATTCATGAGATTAACCCATCTCACCGATCCAAACACCACCAAGATACGGCTACTGCCAACTCACTAATTCCACTCAATGGGAATTAGCTACCGCTGCTCCAAACACCATCAGGATACAACTCCAAATGAATATGAATGCATGCACCACCTATAGCATGCTAATCATCAATACCGAATAATGCAATCATATTTTAACACCGTGCAACAATCATATTATGCATACATCGCACTAACACAATATCAACAAAGCAAATATATTGCCACAACACCCCCGCATAAACACATTTATCATTTAGCATATAAGGTATAAATCACCACCATAAAATATCGAGTTTTTAAATAAAATCGAGTTACCGTCCGACACCCCATTTATGCATCATCTACGGAAGCGACGACTATGAATGGAAAATAATATCAGGAGTAACACAACTAATATACATTTAGTGATACTATTATTAATATTATTATTATTATTATTTATGTATTTTTAAATGATTAGATTTGAGAAAATTATCTGATTTTGTAAGATATAAAAGCCTTTTTAACAACCCATACGTTAAAATCATTATGTTAAGAATAATTTGATTGATATAGAATCAATACATTAAAATCATATCAATCTCAATTTAAGTTACTTACCAATATCTTAATTGGTATAAAATAAATACGTTACAAATATATTTAGTACTCTAATGATATAGATGTTGTATCACCAAAAATTGAGTGAATCAAACTAAAATTAACAATTAATAAGAATAATTTATACTACAAGAAAAACACTCCCTAGCCACGTGAAGTTGTGACGTGATTATCATGTGGGTAAAAAAAAACCAGCTGCGACGTGATAATCACGTCACTAATTTTTTTATATTAAAATAATATTCATAACGTAAATATTATGGGTGTCAGGACTTTATTTTTTTTTAAAAAAATTGCGGCGTGGGAATCACTTCGCAATCATAAAATTAAAATTAAAAATTAAAAAGGCATTGACGTTAGTTTGAAAATTTTCAAAATTTTAGTTGTGACGTGGGATTCACGCTAAAATTTTAGAGGGAAATGGTGTGACTTGAGCAGGTGAGAGAAACATGCTTTTGTAGATAAGAGAATATTAATTATGACTGTTGGGATGGTTCTGGCGTGAATATCATGTGGCAAGGTTGCGACGTGTCCCATTTCTTTCCCTTTTCTCTTCTTCCCTTCCAATCTTATACCCACCATATCTATACATTCAAATCAAAAAAATTTCCAACAAATTTCTTCCAATCTTGTATCAAAGATAGGTTACATCAATTAATTTTTATAATTTCGTTTTTATAATTGCATCCATTAATATTTCTGTTTGTTAATTTAGGTGTTCTTTTTAAGGTTTTGAAGAGAAGAAGATTGAAGAAAAAGAGAGTTGAAGGAGAAGAAGGTTGAAGGAGATTGAAGGTTGAAGGAGATTGAAGAAGAGGTATTTTTACAATTTTTTATATATTATGTTTTTTTTAAATATTATGTTTGTTTGACTATTATGTTTTGTTTTGTTATAAATTAATTTAAAACGAAATTATATATATTTTTTGTTATATATTTTGTTATAGATTAAGCTTTTAATTTATATTTTGTAAAAAAAATGAAAAATAAAACAGAATATGATAAAGAGAAAAAATGGTATAAAAATGTTATATAAGATAAATATATTTACTAAAACTATATACATTATTTTATAAATAAAATATATATTTTGTAAAAACAGAATATATTATAAAAAAAATAGAATTTGATTTTGATACTCTTTTTATTTACTAAGTGAGAATAAAATTTGATACTCTTTTTAAAAAAATTTGATTTTGAAAAATGTGGTCTTCTTATTATTTACTACATAAAAATAAAATTTGATACTCTTTTAAAAAAAAATAGAATTTGATTTTCTGAGAATATATATTCCATATGAATCATAATTTAATATATTACCAAACAACTGCATTAACTCTTAAGCCACAAAAGTTATTAATAATTAGTATGTGATCATGACATTAAATTAAATAATATAATAAAAAAAGATTTTACCAATAAAAGGACATTTATATTTATATATTTTTTGGAATAAAGCACATTTATACTTTATTTAACAATAAAAGCATATTTAAATTTGAATTTGATTGTATAATTTTTAAAAAATAAAAAATAATTTAAATTTAATCTGCAAGAACTAACTTTGTTGAAATATTTAAATTATTTGTTTATATATATATATATATTTGATTTTAATTTTATTATATTTTAGTTTATTAATTTATATATTTAAGTATATTTAGTTTATTATTTCATTTATTAATTTAATTTATTAATTTAATTTATATATTTTAGTATATTTAGTTTATTAATTTAATTTATATATATATATATATAATTTATTAATTGGCTTTCAAAAATTATTTTTTAAAAAAAAGAATTAGTGATGTGATTTGCATGTCACTAATTAGTGACATGGAGATCACGTCGCAACTTATCAATTATTACAGGTATAGAATTCAAAACTAGAATTATTAGTAACATGAAAATCACGTGACAACTTTTTTTCAGAACCTCATCTACTACGCATGCGCTTGCTCAGACTTAAACGTGGGGAATCTTTGTGCAAATATTTGCGACGTGATTTTCATGTCACTAATTAGTGAAGTGAAAATCACGTCAAAACTTAATTGTCACCCGCTCTCCAACGGCGTAATTACCAACGGCGCAAAAATCAAATTGTGAAGTGATTTTGCTTGTTGTGGCGTGAAATTCAAGTCACTAATAAGCTTTTTTTTTTTTTGTAGTTATCTCACTTTTCTTCAAAGTTATTTAATGTAAAATTTCCAAAATAATGAATTTATCAACATAATTTTGAAACCAAATTTTATACAGTTAAAAGACTTCTAACCTCTCATTTAACAAAAGGATACATATTATTATATACATATTTTAATAAAGTGTTTTAGGCATATTATTGCTTTTATATATTGTATAGATTTTCTTGATAAAAATACATAATTATTATTGCGAAAATAAAGTGTTTTAGACATATCATTGCCTTTATATATTGTATGAATTTTCTTCATAAAAAATACATAATTACTATTATGAAAACAATTATCACATTATTGGTATTGATATTAAATTACATAAAAAAAATATGTTTTTACTGATATTAAATTGCATAAATAATATATTTTTATTTTCTCTTTTGTTGTAAGTTGTTGTTTTAAGAATTCATATTACCGTGAAGAATAATTCTGGTGTATAAATAATATGTTTTTACTTTTCTTTTGTTGTTAGTTGTTGTTTTAAGAATTCATATCACGTTGAAGAATAATTCTGGGGTAAAATTCGAAGTAAGGAGGTTCCACCAAACAAGCAATATATTCTTTGTAATCTAATTGTAGTGAATTTTACAAAATAATTAAGAATATTTTATATAAAATAATAACTAACATTAATTGGAATTTAAATAATTATAAAATTACAAAATAAATAAATAAAAATTTCAAATAAAATATCATGCTTTTTTAATATTTTAATATATATATTATATGATATATTGATTTTAATTATGTAGATTGTTCATGGTTAATTTATTTATATAATATTTGGTTCTTATGTACATTATATTAAATATTTAGTAAAATTAAAAATATTTCATATATAATAATTTTCTATTTTTAGTTAATAAGTATATTTTTAAAATATTTAAATTACAACATGTGCATTCGTCATTCTCTGTATAAAAAAACTAACTACTATTTTCTATTTTCACCTTAATAAGATTTCTTACTAATACTACTAAATTATTTGAAATATAAAATAAGAAAGTTATATATATATATATATATATATATATATATATATATATATATATATATATTAATGAATTTTTTTAAAGATCATTAAATAAAATAAATATATTAGATCTATTGCCTACTTTTCTTAAAAACATATTTAAAAATAACTATGAGTGTTAATAAGCATAAGTAATCGAATAAACATAAGTACTCTAAGAATAAATAGTAAAAGAATGAAACATAGGTAATGTATGAATAAATAGTAATAGAATGAAACATAAGTAATGTATGAATAAATAGTATCAAAATTGTATGATATTTTTTATTAATCATACAATTTATTTGTCATTTATAAAATTTAAAATTTTAACGGGACAAGTTCATTAATGATCAATATATATTTATCTATATATAATATAATTGAAATATTAAAATTAAAACTTTAATGGGGTCAATTTCATTCAAATAAAAAATAATATATTACAGATACACACGGATAATTATATGGTACGCGCATATGGTAGTGATATTACCATATTTAATTAAATATTGAATAATAACGAGAATGAGTTTACTATTGATTTAAATATTTTTATAAATAATTCCAAAATACAAATATTTATATATAGGAATATATTTTTATATATATAATAATATATTTGATTTGTAAATTGATTTTAATCAATTATATTAAATAGTTATTACTAATTAAATTATATAATTTGATTGAATATTTCTTCATTTAATTTTTCAATTTAAGATTTTTGTTATTATAAAATATTTTAATTATCATCAAATATTCTTAAACAATGTTAAAATTAATTTATTTTTATTTTGAAAATATCTATTTCTTTTAAAAATATGATCAAAATATTGAATATTAACGGAAACATGAAGTTACTGATAAAAAAATTGAACATTAACGGAAACTTGTAGTTATTAATCAAAATAATGAATATTAATAGTTTTTTTAAAATATTAATGGGTACACGAAGTTATTAGTCAAAATATTGAATATTAAAGGTAATATTAAATTACTGATCAAAATATTAAATGTATTGAATATTAACGGAAATATGAAGTTACTGACAAAAATAATTGAATATTAACGAGAACATAAAGTACTGATTAAAATATTGAATATTAAGAGGAACATGAAGTTATTGATCAAACTATTGAATATTAACGGAAACACGAAATTATTGATCAAATTATATTGAATATTAACGGGAACATGAAGTTATTAATCAAAATATTGGATATTAACGAGAACATAAAGTTAGTAATCAAAATATTGAAAATTAACGTGAATATTAAATTACATACCAAAATATATAATATTAACGGGAACATGGAGTTACTGATAAAAATATTGAATAATAACGGAAACATGGCGTTATTGTTCAAACTATTGAATATTAATGGGAACATGAAGTTAGTGATCAAAATACTGAATATTAACGGAAATCTAAATTTATTGATCAAAATATTAAATATTGACAGGAACACGAAGTTATTGATCAATTGATCAAATATTTAATATTAACGAAAACAAGAAGTTACTGGTCAAAGTATTTTTCTATTAATTATGTATTTAACGGACTTTACATTTCAATAACCATGAAAAATACTGACATTACAGCGTACCACAACAATACTCGTGCGAACACACAGGTAAATTTTGGCATCAATCCAACTCAATTATTATTTTGCTACTACAAGATATATATTATATTCTTTATAAATTTCATTTTAATCATGTTTTATTTAATTTTTATATTCTCTTAATATTAGCGTGCCAGAATGGGTGCCCCTGTGAATGCTTATAATTTTGCTACTACAACACACACACACACACACACACACACACACACACACACACACACACACACACACACACACACACACACACACACACACACACACACACACACACACACACACACACACACACACACACACACACACACACACACACACACACACACACACACACACACACACACACACACACACACACACACACACACACACACACACACACACACACACACACACACACACACACACACACACACACACACACACACACACACACACACACACACACACACACACACACACACACACACACACACACACACACACACACACACACACACACACACACACACACACACACACACACACACACACACACACACACACACACACACACACACACACACACACACACACACACACACACACACACACACACACACACACACACACACACACACACACACACACACACACACACACACACACACACACACACACACACACACACACACACACACACACACACACACACACACACACACACACACACACACACACACACACACACACACACACACACACACACACACACACACACACACACACACACACACACACACACACACACACACACACACACACACACACACACACACACACACATATATATATATATATATAATATTCTTTATCAATTTCATTTTTAATTTTATTATGTAGCTTTACTGAACAAAATGCGTCATAATAATAATTACATAAATTTCTCTTTTCTATAAAAAATATAATATTAAACAAAATAAACCTGCCAGAACGGGTACCCATGCGAACGCACGGGTAACACCCTAGTTACTTATAATATATATTGAAAATCAATAGCAAGTATTAAAATTCCGGCGTTTAGAAATATTCCCTCGTCACTTTTAGGATCCATTTTCCTCCTATGATCACGATTAGCCAGAATATAGCATTTACTCCCAAACACATGAAAATATTTCACAATTGGCTTCTTCCCTTTCCACAGTTCATAGAGAGTAGTTGAAGTTCCAGATCTGATAGTCACTCTACTGTGGATATAACATGAAGTGTTCATGGCTTCAGCCTAGAAATAATATGGGAGTTTCTTAGCATGAAGCATGACCCTTGCACACTCTTAGATAGTCCTATTTTTGCGTTCCGCCACCCCATTTTGCAGAGGAGTGATAAGTGATGAGAACCTTTGACTTATCCATTCAGTAGAACAGAATTCTTCAAATTTAATGTTCTCAAATTCCTTCCCATGGTCACTTCGGATTCTGACCATATTGCACACTTTCTTTCTTTGGAGCCTTTGATACAGTTCTTTGAAGACTTCAAAGACATCAGACTTTTCTTTGATAAAACTTATCCAGGTGATTCTAGAGTAGTCATCCACAACCACATAGACATACTTATTTTCTTTAAGACTTTCAACCTGCATAGGTCCCATTAAGTCCATGTGAAATAACTCAAGAACCTTAGAAGTGGTAGTCAGATGTTGATGCTTTTTATGGGACATCGTTGTTTGTTTCCCAATTTGATATTCACCACATATCTTTTCTTCATCAATCTTGAATCTGGGAATGCCTCTGATAACTTCAATGGATATGAACTTCTTCATACCTTTCGAGTAGAGATGTCCAAGCTTGTGATGCCATACCTTAGCTTCATCCTCATTTGACATCAAACAAGTTGAAAAACATTCAGTTTCTTGAGGATTCAATAGATAGCAGTTATCTTTGGATCTGGTTCCCTTCATGATAACTGTTAGAACAAGATTGAGAATCTATGTTCAGAATCTAGTTTTGATGATAACAAGCATATATTTTGTGAGTAACAATTTTATTACTACTGGTTTCATTTAGTGTGCAGATATTATGCTACAAGTCTTATACAAGATTCATCAAAAAAAGAGTACAACGACTATATCAGAAACTGGCTCAAATATGAAAGAATACATGAAGAACCAAACATTCAGAAGATTAACTAAAGCCGAGACATCAGTCATCATATGTTCTGATCCAGAACACATCAACTGCCAAAGACAGGAGAACGAGAAGAAAACAAGCAAAGATGGAAAACAAGCTTATTCAGAAAGAGCATGCAACATCAGAAGATCACGCAAGAAGAAAGATCAGAAGTTCTAAAGACACAAGGTAGTGACAATCAAAATGCAAACAACAAAAGAGTCACTTGTGAACAAATGAAGAATCTACAGCTCAACATACATATCAATTAAATAAAATACAAGAGCTTAGAATCAAAGGAAGAGTCGTTAGAAACATCATCACATGCAAAATGGTTGCAACATTAAATGGAACAACTTCCAAGGTTGAAAGAAGAAGCAACCCACATGTAGCACATTGGAAAGACAAAGCCTAACCAAAGAAGCACACCATCAACTGCAATCATCACGTTAAAGATAAGGTTCTTCCAAGAACAACACTTGTCACAAAAAGCTCAATCTAGACGAAGCATTCAAAGCAACATTCAAACAAATCTCAACGGCTAGATTCCAACGGTAACATACCAAGCTCTATAAATAGATCAAACTTCATACTTGAAGGTATGCATCCATGTATGCATCTGAGTATGCATCTAGAGTGGGCATCAGAGTATGTATCCTGGATATATCTACAGAGTGAAGAACAAGAAATATCTTAGGAGAAAATCTGTAGTGAGAAACTGAGCATAAATGAAGAAATATGACACCATGCATCATAAGTTCCACAAGAGGAAACACATACTTAGTACGTGATAATCCACTGTATTGTGATACACAAACCATATGCCTAATATAAATAAAGAAGAAATCTTTGCTATTAAGCAGTATTATCCACTAGAGTTATCAGAAGTTCACCAATACTTGATCAACAATGAAGAAGCAATCAACATATGAGCTATTGCTCCATATCTTCTTATGCAAATGAGAAGAAGATAGTCTTATAAGAAGGAATCAATTTCAAGAGCTGAAGCTCTAATCTCCTTACCCAGACAAGAGGAGACCAGACCACAAGAAGCCATCAACATATAGATGTTGCTCTAAATCTCCTTGGAGAAGAAGATGAAGATCAATGAAGAAGAAGCAATTCATACAAGAGTTGTTGCTCTTAATCTGCTTACAGAAGAAGAAGATCTCATCTAGAAGTTGAAGAAAAGAAGACTGCAAGATATTTTATTCTTGTATTTAAAGTGTAAAACACATAAAGTTGTTGCTCGTAGTGTGTTATATCTTGGAAACTTCTGATTGATTGTTTAGGCACCAGAAGTGACTGTTAGTCAGTGTGTCATACACATCCGTATTGAGAATAGGAGACCATCTTCTTAATTAAGAAACACACCTGTAATCTCCAAAAGATAGATGAACATTATATCTTGATGAGATCACTGAACGGTTCATCATCAGAAGTTAGTCACAAGCAGTTGGCTTGTGCGGAGTGAGTCACAACAGGATGGTTGTGCGGGAGTTAGTCACAGCAGTTGGCTGTGCAGGTTACTAGATTGATGAACGTTATTTCTCGGTGAGCTCACTGAATGGTTCAGTCATCTAGGGATTAGTCACTCGCGGGTAGCTTGTGTAGGGTTAGTCACAACAGTTGGCTGTGTAGATCGTTAGTCACGACAGAGGATCGTGCAAATGTAATCAAGTTTGGTTATAGTGGATTAAGACCTCTATTGAGAGGCAAATCACCTGAGGAAGGTGGACTGGAGGTATCCTTATTCAGAAGGTGAACCAGGATAAAAATGAATGTGTCTTTTACTTTCTATACTATTCTTTTAACTTAGAACATTCAAGCAAAAGCTCTTCAGAACTGTACTAAGATCAGTCAGAAGTTCTAATGACACACTGAAGTTAAAATGTGAAGGATAGAAAAACACTTAGAAAGGGGGGGGGGTTGAATAAGTGTAGCTTTAAAAACTTGACAGATAAAAATAAATTGCACAGTTATTTTTATCCTGGTTCGTTGTTAACTAAACTACTCCAGTCCACCCCCGCAGAGATGATTTACCTCAACTGAGGATTTAATCCACTAATCGCACGGATTACAATGGTTCTCCACTTAGTCAGCAACTAAGTCTTCCAGAGTCTTCTGATCACACACTGATCACTCCAGGAACAACTGCTTAGATACCCTCTAAGACTTTTCTAGAGTATACTGATCCACACGATCACTCTAGTTACAACTTGCTTAGATAACCTCTAAGACTTCCTAGAGTATTCTGATCCACACGATCACTCTAGTTCCTTACAACTTAATGTAATCAATTCTAAGAGTATTACAATTGCTTCTTAAAAGCTATAATCACAAACTGTGATATTTCTCTTAATCGTTTAAGCTTAATCTCACTAATATATTACAACAGCAATGTAGTGAGCTTTGATGAAGATGAAGATTCTGAGTTTTGATTTGAACAGCGTTTCAGCAAGTTGATATTCACAGAATAGATGTAGAATTCGTTAACCTTGCTTCTCATCAGAACTTCATATTTATAGGCGTTGGAGAAGATGACCGTTGAGTGCATTTAATGCTTTGCGTGTTCCGTACAGCATCGCATTTAATGTTATACGCTTTTGTCAACTACCTCGAGCCTTGTTCACGCTGTGTCTACTGACGTAGCCTTTAGTAGCTTTTAACGTTCCTTTTGTCAGTCAGCGTAGCTTGCCACTTGTACTTTCTTCTGATCTGATGTTTGTGAATACAACGTTTGAATATCATCAGAGTCAAACAGCTTGGTGCAAAGCATCTTCTGATCTTTTGACCTTGAAGTGCTTCTGAGCGTGATACCATCAGAACTTCAGTGCTTCTGTTCTCTTGTTCTTCTGATGCTTCCATAGACCCATGTTCTGATTCTGCTTCGACCATCTTCTGATGTCTTGCCAGACCATGTTCTGATGTTGCATGCTGAACCCTTTGAGACAAAGCTTCTGAGCGCTGAATTATGCATACTCTTTATATATTTCCTGAAAGGGAAATTGCATTGGATTAGAGTACCATATTATCTTAAGCAAAATTCATATTATTGTTATCATCAAAACTAAGATAATTGATCAGAACAAATCTTGTTCTAACAATCTCCCCCTTTTTGATGATGACAAAAACATATATAAATGATATGAATTTGCGATCAGAAAGAACAGACGGCAAAAGACAAATTACACAGCTATAGCATAAGATTATGAATATGTCTCCCCCTGAGATTAACAATCTCCCCCTGAGATAAATAATCTCCCCCTGAAATAAATACTCGAAGAACTTTAATAAAAGACTTCCCTGATTATTTCGGTAGAGACGATCATATAAGCTTCTGTCTTTAGAGAATTCATAGCTTCTGACTTCTGCTTCCATAGGACAGCTTCAGAACTAGAATTTCTTTAGATCCCTAGAACACTCACAGCTTCTGATTCCTGCTTCCATCTAGGACAGCTTCAGAACTTGAATTTCTTTGATCTTCTGAACATTCACAGCTTCTGATTTCTGCTTCCATTCAGGACAGCTTCAGAACTTGAATTTCTTTGATCTTCAGAACATTCACAGCTTCTGATTTCTGCTTCCATCTAGGACAGCTTCAGAACTTGAGTTTTCTGGATCTTTAGAACATTCACAGCTTTGAATTTCTGCTTCCCTCGGATAGCTTCAGAGCTTTGAATTTCTACCAACATCACTTCATGCTAGATTTGTATCAGAACATTGTTGAATGTACCAGAGCATCATCAGAGCATCTCTACATCCTGAAATGTTACAGAACAAAAACTAAACGACAAAAGTCAGCATGAACGAGTCAGAACATAAAATGTATATTTGAACACATGATATGTATCAGAGCCATATAGGCTAAAATAATGTATCAGAGCAAATAGAATTTTGTCAGAACAAATAGACAAATATGGATCAAATTCTATTATCAGTGCTTCTGATTTCTGAAGCTTGACAGCACTCAGCTTGCTTCAGTTTCCATGAGCTTATTCTTTTTACAGAATAACACTTCTTATGGTTTTGCTTCTTGTGTTTGCTTTGAAGATTCTCTTCACTTCTTTATACCTGCAAAACACTTAAACCATATAGAACTTGCAGTTCTTGTTAGTAAATGTGTGGGAGCTTTACCCAGCAACTGATAGATTAATCAAATCATTTATTATTTATCTTCTCCCCCTTTTTGTCATAACATCAAAAAGAATATTTCAAAAGATTCAGATGAATAAAACGACAAATAAAATCACTGGAATGTGAAAACAAAGAAACTTTTCATTGATAATCAAAAGATATTACATGAGGTTCCTATGTTTAACAAGATGAGAAACATTCCTAGCAAATACATAAAAAGTCATCCCAAGAGGAAATGACTACAAAAATTAAAAACAGCACCCTAGCAGGACACACTCTGTGTCAACCCATCAAGAATCCCTGTGGACTCTTGTCTTCCAGACTAGAACCTCCACTGTAGGAGAGATCCAAGTGACCAAAGAGGAAGAGAGGGACAGTTCACAGACAGAGAGCTAATGTTGCAAACGGGGCTTTCCCTTAACATAGAAGTTAAGAATATCATTCTTAACCTCCTCCCATAACTCAAGAAAGTCTTCTGTCTTTGGGTGAAAGTTGATAACAACATCAAAGAAGAGGTCTGACTTGAGAGGTATTAGGAGAGCCATCCCGAGATATGCAGAGATCTGTCGCCTTTGAGTCATAGATCTTCAACAGGCTTAGGGTGAACGCTAGGTTTGAGCTAGGATTTTTTAAACGAAAAAACAAAACTTGTTTGAGCAAGAGACGAAAACGGAAGAGAGAGAGAAAAACTTGATGAGGAATGCAAAGAGATATGAGGGAAGGAGAAGCGTTTGAAGAGTATTTAAAAAAGAATAAAAAATGAAATGAATGATGAATAGCATTTAATGTTACGTGACATGAGGAGAGATAATAAAGACAAATGAGGTGACTAGCACAGTTACCTATGGTCGGCGTCCCTTCAACTGCACGCGCGTTTATCCATGAACAGTAACGACAGGTTTACCATCCCGAGATAAAACGTTACAGCTGTTTTGCTTTAAAAGAGGTTCTGAATCAACTTAGACAATGAAACGTTAGTAATAACCGAATCATAATTTCTAAAAGATTTCAATCAGAACTTCTGATATAAAAAAAATCACATTCATTTCGGAAGATACTCATACGTAAGAACTTCTCATCTTCTCATTCTGGGCATAAATCCATACTGATGTTCTTCAGAATGAACTTAAACCTATCTTCAGCCAGGGGTTTTGTAAAGATATCAGCCCATTGATGGTCTGTATCCACAAAGTTTAAAGATATAACACCCTTCTGAACATAGTCCCTTATGAAATGATGTTTAATCTCAATATGTTTAGCCTTTGAATGAAGAATAGGATTCTTAGATAAACATATAGCAGAAGTATTATCACAGAATATAGGAATGTTACTCTCATATATCTGATAATCTTCTAACTGACTCTTCATCCAGAGCATCTGTGTACTTCAACCAGCAGCAGCGACATATTCTGCTTCTGTTGTTGATAGAGCAATAGTTGCTTGCTTCTTGCTATACCAAGAGATCAAATGACTTCCAAGAAATTGGCAACTTCCTGAAGTACTTTTTCTTTCAATTCTGTCTCCAGCATAGTCAGCATCGCAGAATCCTACTAAGTTGTATTCTTTAGATTTTCTGTAAACTAAGCCAACATTAGTAGTACCTTTCAGATACCTTAGAATTCTCTTAACAGCAGTTAAATGAGATTCTCTAGGATCTGATTGGAATCTAGCACACAAACAAACACTGAACAGAATGTCAGGTCTAGAAACAGTCAGATATAGAAGAGATCCAATGATACCTCTGTATAACTTCTGATCTACCTTCTTACTTACCTCATCCTTACCTAGGATGCATGTTGGATGCATAGGAGTTTTGGCTTCTTTGCAGTCTAGAAGATTAAACTTCTTCAGAAGTTCCTTCACATACTTGGTTTGGTGAACATACGTTCCTTCTGATGTTTGATTTATTTGTATTCCAAGAAAATACTTGAGTTCTCCCATCATGCTCATTTCAAACTCAGCCTGCATAGACTTAGCAAACTCCTTTCCAAGTGTAGCATTAGATGTTCCAAAAATAATATCATCTACATATATTTGACAAATTAAAATATCCCTTTTAAAGGTTTTACAAAAGAGAGTAGTGTCCACTTTTCCTCTAGTGAAATCATTATCCAGAAGGAAAGAACTTAAGCGTTCATACCAAGCTCTGGGAGCTTGTTTCAATCCATATAACGATTTCTTTAATTTAAAAACATGATTAGGAGACATAGAGTCTTCAAAACCAGGAGGTTGATGGACATAAACTTCATCATCTATATAACCATTTAAGAAGGCACTCTTAACATCCATTTGATAGAGAGTGATGTTATGTTGAGTGGCAAATGAAATTAATAGACGAATAGATTCTAACCTGGCCACTGGTGCAAAGGTTTCTGTATAGTCAATCCCTTCTTGCTGACTATAACCCTGAGCCACCAGTCTAGCTTTGTTCCTTACCACTTCACCTTTCTCACTGAGCTTGTTTCTGAAGACCCATTTTGTGCCGATTATATTGAATCCATCTGGTCTAGGAACAAGATCCCAAACATCATTCCTTGTAAACTGATTTAGTTCTTCTTGCATAGCAATTATCCAGTCTGGATCTTCTAGAGCATGATCAACAGAAGTTGGCTCGATCAAAGATACAAGACCTAATTGACAGTCTGCATTGTTCTTAAGGAAAGCTCTTGTTCTGATTGGATCATCCTTCTTTCCAAGAATGACATCTTCTGAATGACCAGAGATGAGTCTGGATGATCTTCTGACAGATGGTTCTTCAGAAATGCTTAGATTCTCCAGAGAAGATGATACTTGATCTTCAGATTCTTTGCTTCTGAGAAGCTCTGCTTCTGATGCGTTGCTTCTTTGCTCAGCAACTTCTGATATATCAATATCCCAATCTGCAAAATTATCAAACTGCTTTGGTTTTTCAGAACCAAGCTTATCATCAAACCTGATATTGATTGATTCTTCTACAATCAATGTTTCAGTATTGTATACTCTGTAGCCTTTTGAGCGTTCAGAATATCCAAGAAGGAAACATTTTTGTGCTTTGGAATCAAACTTACCAAGATGATCTTTAGTGTTCAGAATAAAGCATACACATCCAAAAGGATGGAAATATGAAATGTTGGGCTTTCTATTCTTCCACAATTCATAAGGAGTCTTATTTAGAATAGGTCTGATAGAGATTCTATTCTGAATATAGCATGCAGTGTTTATTGCTTCTGCCCAGAAATGCTTAGCCATATTGGTTTCATTGATCATGGTTCTGGCCATTTCTTGCAGAGTCCTATTCTTTCGTTCTACAACTCCATTTTGCTGTGGAGTTCTAGGACAAGAGAAATCATGGGCAATACCATTTTCTTTGAAGAATTCTTCAAAGGATCTGTTCTCAAATTCACCACCATGATCACTTCTAACCTTTATGATTTTACACTCTTTTTCAGATTGAATCTGAATGCAGAAATCAAAGAACACTGAATGAGTCTCATCCTTGTGTTTCAAGAATTTTACCCAAGTCCAGCGGCTATAATCATCTACGATGACTAATCCATATTTCTTCCCTCTGACAGATGCTGTTTTGACTGGGCCAAACAGATCAATGTGCAAGAGTTCTAATGGCCTTGAGGTAGAAACAACATTCTTGGACTTGAATGCAGGTTTGGAGAACTTGCCCTTCTGACATGCTTCACAAAGTGCATCCGATTTGAATTTCAGATTAGGGAGTCCTCTGACCAGATTCAGTATGTTAATCTGAGAAATCTTTCTCAAACTAGCATGACCTAATCTTCTGTGCCAGACCCACTGCTCTTCAGAAACAGACATAAGACAAGTCACCTTCTGACTCATAAGATCTTGCAGATCTGTCTTATAAATGTTGTTCTTCCTCTTTCCTGTAAATAGGATTGAGCCATCCTTCTGATTTACAGCCTTGCAAGACTCTTGATTAAAGATTATATCATAACCATTGTCACTCAATTGACTGATAGATAAGAGGTTATGTGTTAATCCTTCTACAAGAAGTACATTAGAAATGGAAGGAGAGTTACCAGACTTTATAGTTCCAGAGCCAATTATCTTGCCCTTCTGATCTCCTCCAAACTTGACTTCTCCTCCAGACTTAAGCACCAGGTCTTGGAACATAGACCTTCTTCCTGTCATGTGTCGTGAGCATCCAGAGTCCAGGTACCATGACATGTTGTGCTTTGTCCTTTTTGCAGTCAAGGATATCTGCAATAGGAATAATCTTATCCTTAGGTACCCACATTTTCTTGGGTCCTTTCTTGTTAGATTTTCTCAAGTTCTGATTGAACTTGGGTTTAACATTGTAAGCAATAGGAGGAACAGCATGATAATTTTTAATGTGAGTTTCATGATATTTCCTAGGTTGTGTCACATGCCTTTTGGTGTGTGTTATGTGAAAACTTTGAGCATGTGAAGTGTGCCTAATATCATGGGAGTGGCCATACTTGAACTGATCATACAATGGCTTGTATGTGAATTTCATTTCATCAACAGGTTCAAGTTTGTATGGGGTTTCACCCTCAAAACCAATGCCGACTCTTTTGTTTCTAGACACAGCATATATCATAGAAGCTAGCTGACTTCTGCCAATACTTCTAGATAAGAACTTCCTGAAACTTAAATCATATTCTTTCAGAATATGGTTTAGACTAGGAGTGGATTTTTCTGAATCAGAAGGAGATCCAACATTATTGGATAATTTTAAAAGTTTTTCTTTTAATTCAGAATTCTCCAACTCAAGCTTCTTTGTTTCAAATTCAAATAGCTTTTTCAGCTTTTTGTATTTGAGACTGATCTGAGACTTGAGTTCCAGAAGTTCAGTTAGACCGGAAACTAACTCATCTCTAGTAAGTTCAGAAAATACCTCTTCAGAATCTGATTCTGATGTAGATACTGATCCGTCATCTTTTGTCGCCATCAGCGCACAGTTGGCCTGCTCATCTTCGGAGTCTGAATCATCTTCTGACTCATCCCAGGTTGCCATAAGACCTTTCTTCTTATGAAACTTCTTTTTGGGATTTTCCTTCTGAAGTTTTGGACATTCATTCTTGAAGTGTCCAGGCTCATTGCATTCATAGCACATGACCTTCTTCTTGTCAAATCTTCTGTCATCAGAAGATTCTCCACGTTCAAATTTCTTTGAACTTCTGAAGCCTCTGAACTTCCTTTGCTTGGTCTTCCAGAGTTGATTTAGCCTTCTGGAGATCAAAGACAGTTCATCTTCTTCTTCAGATTCTGATTCTTCAGGATCTTCTTCTCTAGCCTGAAAAGCGTTAGTGCATTTCTTGATATTGGATTTTAATGCAATAGACTTACCTTTCTTTTGAGGCTCATTTGCGTCCAGCTCTATTTCATGGCTTCTCAAGGCACTGATAAGCTCTTCCAGAGAAACTTCATTCAGATTCTTTGCAATCTTGAATGCAGTCACCATAGGACCCCATCTTCTGGGTAAGCTTCTGATGATCTTCTTTACGTGATCAGCCTTGGTGTATCCCTTGTCAAGAACTCTCAATCCAGCAGTAAGAGTTTGAAATCTTGAAAACATCTTTTCAATGTCTTCATCATCCTCCATCTTGAAGGCTTCATACTTCTGGATTAAAGCTAGAGCTTTAGTCTCCTTGACTTGAGCATTTCCTTCATGAGTCATTTTCAAGGACTCATATATGTCATAGGCCGTTTCCCTGTTAGATATCTTCTCATACTCAGCATGAGAGATAGCATTCAGCAAAACAGTTCTGCATTTATGATGATTCCTGAAAAGCTTTTTCTGATCATCATTCATTTCTTGCCTTGTCAGCTTTACGCCTCTGGCATTTACTGGATGTTTGTAACCATCCATCAGAAGATCCCATAGATCACCATCTAGACCAAGAAAGTAACTTTCCAGTTTATCTTTCCAGTATTCAAAGTTTTCACCATCAAATACCGGCGGTCTAGTATAACCATTGTTACCGTTGTATTGCTCAGCAGAGCCAGATGTAGATGCAGGTGTAGACTTTTCACTTTCATCAACCATCTTTTACTGAAGCGTTTTTCTCTTCCTGAATCTTTTCTAAACACGGTTAAGTGCTTGCACCTTAGAACCGGCGCTCTGATGCCAATTGAAGGATAGAAAAACACTTAGAAAGGGGGGGGTTTGAATAAGTGTAGCTTTAAAAACTTGACAGATAAAAATAAATTGCACAGTTATTTTTATCCTGGTTCGTTGTTAACTAAACTACTCCAGTCCACCCCCGCAGAGATGATTTACCTCAACTGAGGATTTAATCCACTAATCGCACGGATTACAATGGTTCTCCACTTAGTCAGCAACTAAGTCTTCCAGAGTCTTCTGATCACACACTGATCACTCCAGGAACAACTGCTTAGATACCCTCTAACTAGAGTATACTAATCCACACGATCACTCTAGTTACAACTTGCTTAGATAACCTCTAAGACTTCCTAGAGTATTCTGATCCACACGATCACTCTAGTTCCTTACAACTTAATGTAATCAATTCTAAGAGTATTACAATTGCTTCTTAAAAGCTATAATCACAAACTGTGATATTTCTCTTAATCGTTTAAGCTTAATCTCACTAATATATTACAACAGCAATGTAGTGAGCTTTGATGAAGATGAAGATTCTGAGTTTTGATTTGAACAGCGTTTCAGCAAGTTGATATTCACAGAATAGATGTAGACTTCGTTAACCTTGCTTCTCATCAGAACTTCATATTTATAGGCATTGGAGAAGATGACCGTTGAGTGCATTTAATGCTTTGCGTGTTCCGTACAGCATCGCATTTAATGTTATACGCTTTTGTCAACTACCTCGAGCCTTGTTCATGCTGTGTCTACTGACGTAGCCTTTAGTAGCTTTTAACGTTCCTTTTGTCAGTCAGCGTAGCTTGCCACTTGTACTTTCTTCTGATCTGATGTTTGTGAATACAACGTTTGAATATCATCAGAGTCAAACAGCTTGGTGCAAAGCATCTTCTGATCTTCTGACCTTGAAGTGCTTCTGAGCGTGATACCATCAGAACTTCAGTGCTTCTGTTCTCTTGTTCTTCTGATGCTTCCATAGACCCATGTTCTGATTCTACTTCGACCATCTTCTGATGTCTTGCCAGACCATGTTCTGATGTTGCATGCTGAACCCTTTGAGACAAAGCTTCTGAGCGCTGAATTATGCATACTCTTTATATATTTCCTGAAAGGGAAATTGCATTGGATTAGAGTACCATATTATCTTAAGCAAAATTCATATTATTGTTATCATCAAAACTAAGATAATTGATCAGAACAAATCTTGTTCTAACAAAATGAACATCTCATTGGTTATGTATATGTGCTTTCATATGCTTTCGCAACACCAAAAGCATAATCCAATAGATGATAAAACGAGAGAAAGAAAAGACGGTAAAAAGAAAGGGAATTTTAATTGATAAAGAACACAATTCAATCCCCCCCTTTCTTATGTTTTTCTCCACCTTCAATAACTTCACCTCCCTCATTTGATACAAGACAATCAGACTGGTTAAAGTTAACTCTGAGACCCTGGTCACATAGTTGACCAATGCAAATTAAGTTTGCAGTTAGACCTTTAACACGGAAAACATTGTCAAGACTTGGTTGTTCTGCATGGTCCAGCTTACCAACACCTTTTATTTCACCTTTTGATCCATCTCCAAAAGTGACATAACTGGTAGAACGAGGCTTGATATCTACCAAGAAATTCTGCATACTGGTCATGTGTTTAGAATACCCACAATCAAAATACTAGTCTTCTCTAGTAAAGGCTCTGAGAGATGTGTAAGCTATGAGAGCAGTCACAACCTTTTTAGGAGTCCACTTCTTCTCTGGTTTACCACCAGTTAGTTCCTTTTTGGGCTACAAAAATATCTTGGGAAATCCATGCAACCTGTCGCAGACGGATTTTATGTGACCTAACCTTCCACATTAGTAACATATTTGATTTTTCTTCATATGTTTTCTAAGGATCTTCTACTTTATTTTTAGCCTTTCCTTGATGAGTATAGCCAATCCCTTTGTTGTTACCAACATTATTCCCAATTTGAATAATCTTATCTAGCACATTTGAGCTACTGTTAAGCATTCTAACAGACTGGGTCATATTTTCCAATTTAGAGTTGAGCAATATAGCCTCTCTTTTCATCTTAGAGATAATAGACAGTTGCTTCACCTTCTCATTCTGGAGCTGAGCAATAATCCTCTTCTGATCTTCAACATGTTGATTGTTTTTAATACTTTAGAGGCATAATACCTTGTATGCTTTGGAAAGATCCTCAAAAGTCATCTTTTCACCATCCGATTCTTCATTGCAGACTCCAGATAGGGCAATGACATGCTTGGCAGTTTTAGTGTCACTTTCAGACTCATCTTCTGACCATGACACAGTCAGGCCCTTTCTTTGCCTCTTGAGATATGTAGGACATTAAACTTTTATGTGACCATATCCTTTACACTCATGGCACTAGACTCCTTTTCCTTGATAGAACTGCTCTTCAGCCTTGGACTTTTTATCAGCATCTTGATTTTTGTTGATGTCAAGAGACTTGTTCTTGACATTTGGTATCGACTTCTAGTCTATCTTCTTAAACACCTTGCTGAATTGTCTACCGAGTAGAACAGGATATTCGGATAGATCTTCACCTTTGTCTTTTGAACTCTCAGCATTGGACACAAATGCTAAGCTTCTTCTCTTCAGACTCTTCACCGAGTCCCATCTTAAAGGTTTGAAGAGATCCCATAAGATCATCAACCTTCATGGTGTTTATATCTTAGGCTTCCTTAATAGAAGTCACCTTCATGTCAAACCTCTCAGGTAGAGATCTGAGAATTTTTTTGACTAGCTTGGCATCAGATATCTTCTCTCCAAGTGTACTAGAGGCATTCGCAACATTCACAATATTCATGTGAAAGTCATGAATACTCTCATCTTTTTTCATTCAAGTTCACAAACTTAGTGGTTAGAAGTTGAAGTCTTGAAATCTTTACTTTAGAGGTTCCTTCATGTGCAATCTTTAGGGTTTCCCAAGCATCTTTGGCAATAGTACAACCAGTGATCAGTCTGAAGATGTTCTTGTCCACTCCATTGAATAGGGCATTCAATGCTTTAGAGTTTCCCAAGATTTTGTATCATCTTTATCATCCCAATCTGCCACCTCCTTGATAGTAACATTGTCGTCCTTGTCTGTTACAGCAGGAAGACTCCAACCCTAGACAAGTGCTCTCCAAGCCTTGCCATCTATGGACTTAATGAAAGCCACCATGTGAGCTTTCCAATAGTCATAGTTGGTTCCATCAAGAATAGGTGGTGTGTTCAAGAACCCTCCTCCTTCCTTGTCCATTGTACCAGAAAGTATCTTCCGTGAATCTCACCCATGCCTGCTCTGATACCAATTGAAATTCTGGCGTTCAGATTGCAGGTTTCCTAAAGGATGTCGAGACAATATTTTCCAAACACACACAATGACAAGGTATAAAAGTGCAGTGAAAAAACTATAAAGAACACAAGTAATTGTTCACCCAGTTCGGTAACTATAATACCTAGTGTGGGGGCTACCAAGCAAGGGATAAGTCCATTATGATAGTATCAATTTAAAATACTATGCAAACAACCTCCGGTTCACACGTAAACAACCTCCAATTTACTGACATCTCAATTATTCACTACGCGTGCTAACTTCTACCTAAGACTCACCTATGTATGAGGCCCACCTCAAATCCCCCTCAAAACAATTACAAATATTAGAAGACACACTTCTAAAATACAATCATTCAATGCTTAAAAGCTTAAGAATGAACACAAAACTTACAACTCGATGGAAACACCAAACTCTTCTATCAATGTGATATTAGAGTGGTTCACAATTGACAAGACTGCACAAACCCTAACACAAATTAAAATGTAAGTTCACACAAAATAATAGGTTTGATGCTTGCTATTTATATCAATCTTTTGGACTGGATTTGGGCTTCAAATCGCTGTAGGGCACTCTAGAAAATTTTCCACATTCTTCTCCATTAAGATAGGGCTCCAAATATTAAATTCCTAAATATTCTCCATATTTAGTAACTAATCAAATATATTGAAAACAGAGACAATCTCTTATCCCTTAAATCAAGAGCCAAATAGGATTGCATAATATTCCAAAATATTTTGCACCTGTACATCAACTAACTTCAACAAATCCAGTTGTACCATAACAGACGCGATGTCGAATGAAACCTGCATATAACATCTTTCTAGACATCTTCTTCAGTTGAAGTGAACGGAACATCTTGTCCAACATGTTCTCGTAAGTTAGTTTTGCAAAACATAATGCCAAACAAAATACAGATAATTAACAAATATCAATATGAACTTAAAAAAGAAATAACAAAATATTAATTTGTAGAAAAGAACACCTCACCAATCACCACTTGCATTGTTATTTATGATGCAACAGATGAGCTCCCACAACTCCTTCAAATATAAAATCTATTTGAGTCCAACAATAACATTATCTAATGGCTTGAGACTTGGCCATTATGGAGTTAGTGTTTCCACTTAATCTTCTCCTTTCAATTTCAGTTTTCAATTTTAGGTTGAAATTAATTTCTAAGGCTATAATCAATTTTTACTTTATCTTCCTATTTGACAATGCTGAATTTTTTTTTATTTTAGGGTTAAATATACGGTTCTCCCGCTCCCCTATAAAATAAAGATTATGTTTTCAGAAGCCCCTATTCCTTGTTTGGCCCCTATTCCTTGTTTGGCGGACTGGGCGTGGGGAATCTGCATAAGTGGCGTCCAGTTGAATTTTTCGTTTATTTTTTTTTTTGAATTTTGAAGTTTATTTTTTTATTTTGTTTTCTTCTATGATTTATTAAGAATTATTATTTTTACGTTATCTTATTTTTTATTTTTTATTTCGTTTTCTTCTATTATTTATTAAGAATTAATAAAATATTAAAGTTGGGCCAAACTTCAATATTTTTAAGAGTAACCCATTTACTTGGTTTATTTTCAATTCATAAATTCTTATATGTGATTGGTATATAAACACTATTACAATTGTAACACCAATCGATGTGGGACTCTATTAGCTAAATTGTACCATCCCACCATTCAATTCAAACCTTGTAAACCAGCCCAAACTTCATTCACTTCCTGAACATAAATGACAACAAACGAGCTATCTCTTTCACTTCCTGCATGTTTATGGTGTTTCTACTAAAAACTTTATTCTCAAAATTGTACAAATGGTTTTAAGAAACCTCCACTTACCAATCATGATGATACTACAATAGCTTAGAAATTGCAAACTTGTGAATTTGGTTTAGAGTTTTCTTATTGTCTGTTACTCTTTTGATATTCATATTCTTCTAGCAAGTTCATTGAACATCATAAAAAAATTCTCATTCATTTTGATTCTGATTCTGATTCTGATTCTTCTCTTGTTAGGTAAATTAAAACCCTTTCATTTTCAATACTAACACTAATTGATTTGTGATGATTGTTAAAATGTACTTTTTTGTATATATGTTATGTGGCACTTATCCAGACTTTTATTAATATTCGTTGAATAATTCCCCGTTTTGTATCTAAATATGTATACTTTGTGAATAGTTGTATTTTCATATACTTTTATATCTTTTGATAGTTTTTGTGTCTTTTTGTAGATATTCTTGTGTATTTGGAGCATGAGCAATAAAGTGTCGAAGACACGGCTTCAAACGCGCGATTTTGAGAAACAAAACCAACTCATCAACAAATAAGGCTCAAAACCAAAGAATAAAAAACCATCAATTTGGTTGATATTTTGTAATTGTTAGATAGGAAATTGAATGATATTTCCAACACTTCGAACTAGGCGCAAATCGGAATTACGGCTCTCAAGTTATGGCCAAAACACTAAAGTTGATTTTTTCAAGACAACACAGAGCGCACGTAGCGTGCTGTGCGAGTTTCAAAGTGTATAAATATGGGGAAAATAGATTTTTTAAGTTATGTTTTGGGTATTTTTGAACCCCAACTCATCAACCTTCAATTTTTGGTAGATTTGGCTTGGAAACAACATTTGGAGCTTGCAAATGGATGATTAGAGGTCGAATTTCTCATCGCTTGGTGTTGACAAACAAAGAAACGTTTGGTTCCTATTCTTCTCTTCTCTTTGTATTTCTCTTTTGTTGAGTTTGTATATGATCTTACCGAGCAGATCAGATGGCCAGCAACAATGAAGGCTTGAAATCCTGAACGGTTGAGAGGGGAAAAAAGGGTTGTACCTGCACGGCACTCTGATGCCAAAGTAAGTATATGTTCCACAAGGTACAACAAAGTGAGAGAATTTTGGGGTAAGAAAAAGATTAACTTGCCCTATGAGGTTAGAGGGCTATTTATAGGGTATCCTTAACCGAGATCGGCTCCTCTTTCTAAGGCGAGGATTTAGGTAGCGCATGAGCTGGCTGCTTAGCGGGCACGAGGTTCTCTCGTGACCGGTTGTCCTTGGTGTTTGCCCGGAACGGGCCAGGAAAGGCTGTCACGCGCGTGTCCAGGACGCCTTGGCCGAAGGCTGGATTGGCCCAATAAGGGTGTTTGGGCCGGTCCAGAACAGGAGCCCCCCAAGTCGTTGCTTCTGCCCGTGGGAGCGACGACTTAGAGGAATTTTGATCCGGGGGATCTTCCGGGGACATGTGCCATATGTATCCGAGGAGGATTGGCTTGAAGCTTCCGGGGAGAAGAAAGGTCAGGCCAGGAGCTAGGAGGCGTGTTGCTTCAGAAAAGTCAATTGGGGGTCGTGTCGCATTTAATGCGAAATGATGGCTACCCTATTCGTAGGCTATTAGGGTTAATGATGGCCATGCGGTTTTGTAGAGCCCCATGTACGGCGTAGGTGAGGTCTTCATTAGCCTATAAATATCAAGTTCCTTTATTTCTCCCAAACTTTTCAAATCCTTTTGCTTCGTTCTCTTCCCTCCGTCGCCGACCGTGAGTTTTGTTGTGGTGTTCATCTTTCTATCCTTCGTCTCTTCCGTCAGAATCATACTCGTAAGTTTGTTTTTACCTTCGTTTTTAGCTTTCTTATGCTTTGATTGTTTTTAGAAATCGTTTGCATGTGGTTAGGGTAGATCTTTAGGAGTGATTTTGACGAAGATATAGGATGAAGCTGGTGGTAGGTGGCGGAGATGGATGATTTCTCCACTGCTGGTGGCGGCGTACGGTTGAAATTTTCGCTTACGGCTATACTTCAGCTTGTTGACTGAGGTTTAGGAGTTTTTGGTCATGCGTGAATATGTTTTTAGCGTTTTTTCTAGGAAGATAGGTCATTGTGATGTGACGTGCGTCTTTGCCCTTTCCTTTGGCGCGAGTCTCCTTCTGCTTGGATTTTGTTTTTCTGGAGAAGGGCAAGGTCGCAGGCCGTTCAGTCCTCGGACCGTTGGTGCGCCCTTTCACTCTGAGCGGTGGTGGAAGGGTGGATTTGATTTAACTGTCGAATTCACTGTTCTCCCCTGTGTTTCAGGTGAAATATGGCTGAAGCAGGGCATCTGTCAGCATCGGGTTCGTCGTCCTCTACTCCTCCGGCCCAGCGGGAGGTGCCCCTGTCGGCCTGGGTGCTTCAAGAAGCGCTCGATATTGAAAGTTACTTTGTGGAGGACGATTCGGACATCTTTACGGAGATTGGGGGTTACGTGGATCCTGCCGGGGATACCTCCCGGAATGGGTGGTCGGTTCTTATCCCAGCTGAAGAGGACCGTATCTGTGATGTGTATACCCCCGATCTGCTCCCAATGTACGAGGAATTGTCGGTTCTTAACCACCTGGAGGTGGCCCCTGCACAACTTCACACTAATTCGATCGCTTTCATCCGGGAGTTCGAGCTGGTCTGCTCCCACCTGAAGATAGGGGCGACAATTCCTCTGTTCTTTTATATATTTTGTGTGCAACGCACGGTGAGGGAAGGTCGTTTTGGATGGGTATCGTTGAAGCAATCTAGGAAGATTTTTAATTCTTACTCGGATTCCTTGAAAAACTATAAGCCCCGCTTCTTCCTCATCCGTCCTCAATCCCGGGAGGCCCGTGATAGTGTCTTTGCTCGGGTTCCGACTGTGGATGTCAATTGTCGTCCGTGTCGCGGGCGAAAAATCGTTGCCTTTTTTGTGGATGAGACACCTGATGCCTTCTTTGGGCTCGAGTGCTCAAAAAATGATTTTTCTTTTGTACCGACCAAACTTTTTATTATTTCCAAAGGAGGAAAAGGAAAAAAGCTGCAATAACCTAAAAGTGGGGGGAGAGATCTTTGGGTAAGAGGGTTGGTTATACGAAGGGAAGGTATTAACACCCAACGTATCTATAGTACTCTATAGGTTTCTTTGCTTTGTTTTTCATTCCATGTTATTGAGAGGTTCTTGTGAAATAGGTGGGACCTAAGGTGTTTGTTTGATTATGCTCGCAAAGATCATCGCGATCCTCTGCATACATATCCCTTAGAGGGAATCAGAGCATCTGTAGCTCGGGGTCTACGGGTGCTAAGGTTTGAATGGTTTGAGAGAGAAGTTTTGCTCGCCAAGGATACGACCTTGTGCCTACGTATTCTCAAAGGGATGTTGAGAAAGTCAGAGCAATCGTAGTTCCCACTTATGCTAGTGGAAGCAAAGGATAAGAGACAAATGTCATCTAAATGTTCGATGTATCTAATCTATATCATCACATACATCTGTTTGTTTTTGTTTGAAAATCTTTTCATTATAAGCCCTGGGCCATGCCACTTATGGCGCTTAGAATGATAAAGATGTTTTTGTTTGTTTAACCAGCCTTGTGGCAAAAACTTTCAATGAAGTCAGCCTTGTGACAAAAAGTTTTGATTAATCAGCCAGCCTCGTGGCAAAAGTTTCAATGAAGTCAGCCTTGTGACAAAAACTTTGATTAATCATCCAGTACGGTGGTAAAACAGTTTGATTGATTAGCCAGCCTTGTGGCAAAAAAGAGTTGAATTTGATTGATTGATTGTTTGTGATGATATAGAAGAGATACTCCTATCATAGAGATGATAAATGTCTAATCTCCTAGGGTATTTGATTTGGATATTGGGGATGCTTATAAGAAGCCCGTGGGTCCTTGTACGAAGCCCAAGAGGAGGCTATCCGAGGGTCCTTGCATTGTAAGCCCAAGAGGAGGCTATGGGAGGGACAATCCAGGGTCCTTGCATTGTAAGCCCAAGAGGAGGCTATGGAAGGGACACTCGTTTGTACAAAGCCCAAGGGGAGGCATGGTATAGTTGGTTTGAGCTCTTAGAGCGATTTCACCGGGAAACCATACTCTATGTCCTAACCTAAACTAGTGGAGATTCTTTGCACGAAGCCCAATAGGAGGCTATGGGGAACCTAGTGATATACTAAGTTGAACAAGCACACATATCACACATATGAACAAACATGAACAAGTATGAACAAACATGAACAAGTATGGACAATTACATATATATGACAAGGTGTGTGTATATAATGGAGTTTATGAAGGAAATATACCTGTAAGCATGATCCATTTGTATACACAGGGGCTCGGGACTTATACTCAATGAAAGGTCCACTTGAGTTTACTCAAAGCTATGTAAACAGGTATTTACAAAGGGGCTTGGGACTTATACCTACATGGAGGCCCATGGTATTTTTGGGAAGATTTAAAGAAACCTTCATTTTTGTTTTTTTGTATTTTTGGAGGTTAAAAATCAAATTGAGATATGTACAAAAATGTGTGTGTACAATGAAATACCGAATTTCATGTACAGGAATGGGTATGTACAACAGGGGCTTGGGACTTATACCTACGTGGAGGCCCATGGTATATTGAAAAGTTTTGTTTCTTTGAAGTTTGGTTGTTTTGAAAATGATTTGAAAATTGTTTGAAAAGATTTTATTTTGAAGAAGTTTTATTGTTTTGAAAAAAGTTTATTGTTTAAAGAAAAAAAAACTGTATAGAAGGAAAAAGGAGTGGGTCTTATACTCTCTAATATTCGAGAGGCCCCACATCGTTTTGAAAATCATTTGATCAATTAAAAAGATTTAATCAATAGTTTCAAAAAGAAATGGTTTATCGTTTTGAAAAGAATCGTGATCGCTTGTTTTAAAACGGTTTTGAATTTAAAAGAAATCAACTTAATTAAGTTAAAACAAGTTTTAATGCTTAATTAAGACCTAAATGATTAGGGTTTGATCACAAAAAATATTTACAAGTGATTATGCTTGAAAATTAAATGAAAAACAATATTTAAAGTATTTAAAAACACTTAAAAATGTATCATTTTAAACCTAATTAAAAACATATTAAATAAATCTTTTTTGTGATGTTTTTTGATATTGTCAAAATATGTATATTAAACAAAAAGTGTTCAAAAAATGAAATTAAAATGAGCTAATTTGATTGGTCAATTAATTACTTAAAGTTGTGTAAAAAATGGAAGAAAAATAGTGATAAAAAAATATGTTTTGGCCCCTAGAGGTGTTGATCTCGTGACCTGAGGGTTACCACTCAAAAACAATACCAACTGGACCACGCGCGTGGTCTGACTAACAAAGGCAAGGATTTGATTATATTTCAAACTCAATTTTTGAATTTCCTTCGCAAAAAATGGCGCCAAGAACACCATCCCCATTTGAATTTAAAAATCTCTGAAACTGAACCAAATTGATCAAGTGAAGGGTCTATCTCACTCGTTTTTTCACAAGGAACATGATGGTACCATTTAATTTCATTAATTTTTACCCTAAGATCATTGATTTTCTGATGAACACGAAGAACCCTAATTTCTGAGTTTCAATCTGAAATCGTGTATGTGCAAGATAAGTTGCAATTGATTGAGGGTTAATGATCCATGCATGTGCAGAAACAAGATGGTATGGTAGTTTTTCATTTATGATGCATGTATGATAGAGTTTGAAGTTCAAGAGAGCTTACCTTAAAAATGGCAAAACTGGAAATCGAATTCTGCAAATGAGGGATTCCAGATGTTGTTTCTTGATCTGAACACCTTCAGTGGACCTTATGGAACATGTTTGGATGCCTGGAACAATTTGAAAACCTCTTGATCAATCCATGGTACTCGATCTGCAGTATGGTTCAAGTGAGAATCAAGCTTAGTGATTTTGGTGTTCCAGATCATGTATGATGGTTGGAACAGTTTATATGAAGTATATGGATGATGTTTAGAAGGTTAGTTTGGACAGAATTTGCTTGGTATGGATTTTGGCATGATAAGGCTAGTGTTATGCATATTTGGAGGTGAGATGATGATTCTGAGTTTTGGGATGATTTGAGGTGCGTGAATGGTTCAAACACATCATATATGATGTTTATGAGATGTTAGAATCATTACTTTGGCCAGAACTTCAAGGGTTTGGAGGTTGAGTTTTCTACCTCTCTTTGAAACTTAAAACTTGCAATTCAAGAAAGAAAGAGAAAACCTATCTTTTGTGAGGTTTTGGTGTGATTTTGAATGAGGTAAGGGCCTCTATTTATAGGCCAAAGTGTCTGAACTCAGAGCTTTGCAACTTGCTTCAAGAATTGGTGATTTGGCTTAAGAGATAAAAAGGAATCTTTTACATTTAATGCAAAATGGTTAAAGTGACCAAACCATGGTTAAAACTCAAGCTTCTTATCCTCTTCCATTCTGATCTCAAATCAGAAAAATATCTTCAATTATTGCCTCTATGCATCATTATTTGGATCATTTGGCAAATTGGTTCATAACTTAGTGAAAATGGCATGAAATTTCAAGTGAAAAGTTCACTAATGTCAAAATTCAAAACCATGGCTACACTCCATATTTTTTCATGCTCTTGGACATTTTGGAAAGCTCATGTTGCATACTTCAAAACCCTAGTTGAAAGTTTCTTCAAGACCTTTAAGGAAATGGGTGAAAAAGATCCATGAACTTTGAAGAAAATGAGATTTTGAGTGAAGTTTTCAAAAAGTACCAACTTTGAAGCTCCATATCTCTTAAATGGTTGATCTTATGGAAAAAAATTATATGTGTCAAAGTTGTTTATTGGATCAAAATCTACAACTTTCATGTTGGAAGTTTTTTTCAGTTTGTAGGTGAAATTTTGAGTTATTCCCTTCCAAAGTTTGGAAAAAACCATTGAAAAACACTTAGAAAATTTTCTAAGTATGAAAGTCAAACTTTGACTTTTTGATTCTTGATTGATTTTCTTGATTTTTCTTGATCAAATGACTTCTCATATCATATATTGATGATTTAAAACTTCAAAAGTCATGGTTGACCAAAATTCTTCAAAAGTCAATGGTGATCTTGTACAGTTGACTTTTTCAGACGAATCGCGTTTCTGGAGATTTCAAATGAAACAGGCTACCCTCATCAAATGAATGGTATGAATGGATCACATTGAAGCATTAGAGGATATTGAGCCATGGTTTGAGTTGTGACATCTTGTCCTGATTAAAAAGTCAGTTGTTCAGATGAATTAGGTCAAAAACCCTAATTGTCGACCAGATGAAATTGATGACTGTAGGTCTTGAATTGAGATGTAATTTCCATTGGATGTTGTCATAGGGATTATTTGAAGATGATTGAAACCTTTGATTGACTTCCTGGGGATTTTTAGGGTTTCCCAAATGTGATCCCTGATTTCAGTCCCTGATAGTTCAAAACCCTGATCTGAGGATTTGTCTGATCAATCTTTGTGTAGGAGGTATCTTGAGCCAATAAATTAGATCAAGATAATGCACTTGAGGTCTTGATATCATGTCCCAAGTAATTGGGCCACATCCTGAGCAAAAGTCAGGAGTATGCTATCTTCAGTCAAAACCCTAATTCACTCGATTCAAAGCTGTTGAGCTTGTGAAGTGATTTTCTGAGGACTAAATGTTGATTGTTGATGAAGATAGTTCTTTTGAAATGAAGGGAGAAAAAAACCCTAATTGATTGTTGCTTGTACTGATGAGTGATTTCTTGTTTAAATCCTGCTGAGTCACAAGTAACAAACACAGGCTATGCAGTTTGTTAGAGATGCAAATGATGCATATGCAATGATATGAGGTGGTATCTTAGGTCAAAAATTGGGGTATGACAGATGCCCCTATTTAAGTTTCTTCAACCTGAGACATGAAGATTGAAAATCTTCGTTTTGATAGGGTGGAAGAGACTTAAATATCAGAAGACGCGAATTTTGGACCTAAGATACCAAAATTGCGAATGATGCAAGGATATCTTTACCGAGGGATATCAAACTGACTCCACTGGGGAAAAGAGATTGGGAAGGATGTCTCAATCCGTTTTAGGAAGAGAATCCGTTTTGTCTTTTCGGGAAAGCAAGTGTATGCTTCACCGGGGAATGATAGCTTTGTGAAAAAAGCTTACCTATCGACATTATCGACTATCAGCTTGGGGATAGACTTGTTTAATAATGCGAAGGTGGAAGGTGTGAAACCGTATTACCGACTATCAGCATGGTGATAGACTTGACAAGGTAAAAAGAGTTTCAAAGGTTCGGTTAATATTACCGACTATCAGCCTTGTGATAGACATGTTAAATAATATAACCAGAACAAAAGGATTACCGACTACCAGCCTCGTGATAGTGGTTTTGAAGACATGATCAATTATCAGCCGAGTGATAAAATGATCCTGGAGACTTTGCTAGGGAAATTACTGGTTATTCAGCCTTGTGAACAGTAATAAGGCCCTGATCGTCAAATGATCTTCATGATTGATTTCCTTGAGAGGAAATTTTTGAAAGAAACATAAACTGCTCAGATGATGAGGCTATTGTTTATGGTTCTATTTTTCACGACTCTGTTTGAGGAATCGGAATTTGAATCTTTGGTAAAGACAGGGTTCTAACCAAGAATGAATTGGAAAGAGACAGTCAAACAAGACTTTGTACCCATGAGGAATGAACTCAACTCGGGATTTTCTCCTTTGTTTTGAGAGGAGAAACTAAAGCAACCTTCTTCCACGAGGAATGATCTCAGTGGGGAACTGGAGAAAGAAAGGATGTTATTTCTGCTTATGGGTGACAACCTACTGGAGAGATGACACGCCCATACTTGTTTCTTTTTTTTCTTTCTCTTTTTTTTTCTTTTCTTTCTCTTCCTTTTTCTTTTTTTTTTGGGATAGATATATCCTAAACAAGTGATTTTAAAACAGATATTGAAAAAAAATGCAAGAATGCATAAATGATGCAAATATGTATGAATGATGAATGTCATGAATGTCGCATGCATGCTGACGATACTGACAGACAAGGAAGCATATACTGGGGAAGGACCGACGTCGCAATACAACCAGATACTTGGCAAATGTTCTTCAACATGGTGTAGATAACACAGGTGATGAATGGTGTTGCATGCTTTAAACTTCTCTGGGGAAGATAAACATCTTTTCTCATTGAGATGGAAGAACCTTTTCACTGGAGATGGAAAATCTTCGTGACTGGGGATAAAAGACCTTCTTCACTGGGGATAGAAGAGCTTTTCCTATCATAATCTTTGATTCATCCTATGGAGATAGCTGTTGATGTTCCTTCTGTTGTTCACAACTCAAGGGAAAGTTTCGCTTTTATTTTGAAAAAGAGAAGTAAATTCATTTAAAACTTTTTTTTTCTTTTTGTTTCAAAACTGAATAACACAATTAAAGCGTCATTTTGCAAGCTAAAAGAAATTAGAGATTGCAAACAAATGGGCACAAGGCTCAAATTTATTTAATAGGATGGAAATCAGCTAAAGGCGTGATTCCATAGAGTATTTACAAAAGTTGGAAATGGTAATTATGCGGAAAAGGCTACATTGAAAGCAATAACCACTATTCCTCCTAACAACTTTGAGTTCCAACTGTGCTTGTCGCTTCAGATTGGTGATGATTTGATTGAAGATCCTTTGATGAAATACAGACTCTTCAGGTGACGAAGTACGGACTGATGCAGTTACTTTGTCATAAATCCCTAATTTTTGCCTAGATTGCCCTTTCAGGTTTTCAATCTACCAGGATAAATTTTTTCTGTTTATTGTCTCTAATTTTTGCCTGGACCGCCCTTTCAGGTTTTCAGTCCACCGAGACGCTCATTTTTGCCTAAGTCGCCCTTTGCGGGTTTTCAACTTACCGAGCTGTTCTTTTGTTCTTTTTTAGACAAAGTATTTCTTGACTGCATCAGCATTCACAGGATGTGGGAGTTCATCACCATCCATGGTTGCAAGAGTCATGGCGCCGCCAGAAAATGTTCTTTTGACAACATACGGGCCTTCGTAATTAGGAGACCATTTGCCCCTAGAATCTGGTTGAAAAGACAAGATCTTTTTAAGCACGAGGTCGCCTTCTTGAAATTCACGAGGTCGAACCTTTTTGTTGAAAGCTTGTTTCATCCTTGCTTGGTATAACTGTCCATGGCAAAGAGCAGTCATACGTTTTTCTTCGATTAAGTTCAACTGATCGTATCTGCTTTGACACCATTCAGCCTCTGATAACTTAGTCTCCATGAGGACTCTCATTGATGGGATTTCAACTTCTACGGGGAGCACAGCTTCCATGCCGTATACTAGAGAAAAGGGAGTTGCCCCTGTTGAAGTACGCACTGAAGTACGGTACCCATGTAAAGCAAATGGCAGCATTTCATGCCAGTCTTTGTAAGTGACGACCATTTTATGGACGATCTTCTTAATGTTCTTGTTGGCGGCTTCAACTGCGCCGTTCATTTTTGGTCTGTAAGGAGAAGAGTTATGATGCTCAATCTTGAATTCCTCACACAATTCTTTCATCATTTTGTTGTTCAAGTTTGAACCATTGTCAGTAATAATCTTGCTGGGAACACCATATCGGCAAATGATGTTGTTCTTGATAAACCTCACAACCACTTGTCTTGTAACATTGGCATAAGATGCTGCTTCGACCCATTTGGTGAAGTAATCAATAGCTACCAAGATGAAACGATGACCGTTTGAAGCTTTCGGTTCGATCATTCCAATCATGTCGATACCCCACATGGAAAAAGGCCATGGAGATGAGAGAACGTTGAGTAGAGTCGGTGGCACATGGATCTTATCTGCGTAGATCTGGCACTTGTGACATCTCTTCACGTGTTTGTAACAGTCAGATTCCATTGTCAACCAATAGTATCCTGCTCTTAACATTTTCTTGGACATTGCATGCCCGTTTGAATGAGTTCCAAAGGACCCTTCATGCACTTCATGCATTAACATGTCTGCTTCGTGTCTATCCACGCATCTGAGCAAAACCATGTCGAAATTTCTTTTGTATAGCACATCTCCATTCAAGAAGAAACTGCCAAAAAGCCTCCTTAGAGTTTTCTTATCTTTGTTTGATGCCCCAAACGGGTACTCTTGAGTTTGAAGGAATCGTTTGATGTCGTGGAACCACGGTTTATCATCAATGACTGCTTCAGTTGCAAACACATAGGCGGGCCTTTCAAGGCGCGTAATTCTGACTGTAGGCATATCGTTCCAGTGATTGACTTTGAACATGGAAGATAGAGTAGCCAAGGCGTCTGCCATTCGATTCTGATCTCGAGGTATATGATGCAATTCAACCTTGTTGAAGAAAGTCAACAGACGTCTTGCATAATCTCTGTAAGGAATCAAGCCAGGGTGGTAAGTTTCCCATTTGTCTTTGATTTGGTTGATCACGAGGGCTGAATCTCCATATATGTCGAGGATCTTGATCCTTAAGTCAACGGCTTCTTCGAGACCCATGATACAAGCTTCATATTCTGCGATGTTGTTGGTACAATCAAATAGCAGTCTGGCGGAGAACGGGATATGAGTACCCTTGGGAGTGATGATGATTGCCCCAATTCCATTGCCAAAAGCGTTTACTGCTCCGTCGAAAATTAGGCCCATCTTGATCCAGGCTCAGGACCTTCTTCAGGTAACGGTTCGTCACAATCTTTCATCTTCAAGTACATGACATCTTCGTCAGGAAAGTCAAACTTGAGAGATTGATATTCATTAATTGGTTGATGTGCCAAATGATCGGCGAGAATGCTTCCTTTGACCGCTTTTTGGGCACGGTACTCAATGTCATACTCAGATAACAGCATTTGCCACCGGGCAATCCTTCCTGTTAAGGCAGGCTTTTCAAAGACGTACTTGATCGGATCCATTTTGGAGATTAACCAAGTAGTATTGTTGATCATGTATTGGCGGAGACGTTTTGAAGCCCAGGCCAAAGCACAACATGTTTTTTCGAGCATGGAGTAACGAGACTCACAGTCTGTGAATTTCTTACTCAAGTAATAGATGGCATGCTCCTTCTTACCGGTTTCATCTTGTTGTCCAAGCATACAACCCATGGATTCTTCCAACACAGTAAGGTACATGATTAATGGTCTTCCTTCAACTGGAGGAATCAATATTGGTGGTTCTAACAGGTACTCTTTGATACTGTCGAACGCTTTCTGGCAATCTTCAGTCCATACAACCCCTTGATCTTTGCGGAGAAGCTTGAAAATTGGCCCACAAGTAGCAGTCATTTGAGAGATAAATTTGGAGATATAGTTCAATCGTCCGAGAAATCCTCTAACTTGCTTTTCAGTTTTTGGTGCAGGCATCTCTTGAATAGCTCTGACTTTGTCGGGATCTACTTCAATACCTCTTTGGATGACAATGAAAGCCAAGAGTTTTCCAGATCTAACCCCAAAAGTACATTTGTTAGGATTCAAGCGAAGCTGATATTTCCTTAGTCGTTGAAATAACTTCAAAAGGTATTCAATATGTTCTTCTTCTGTGCTGGACTTGGCTATCATGTCGTCCACATAAACTTCAATTTCTTTATGCATCATGTCATGAAAGAGAGTAGTCATTGCCCTTTGGTAAGTTGCGCCTGCATTCTTCAATCCAAACGGCATCACTTTGTAGCAAAAAGTACCCCATGGGGTGATGAAAGATGTCTTCTCCATGTCTTTAGGAGCCATCTTGATCTGATTATAACCGGAGAACCCGTCCATGAAGGAAAAGACGTTGAACTTAGCGGTGTTATCAACCAGCATGTCAATATGGGGTAATAGAAAATCATCTTTTGGACTGGCCTTGTTCAAGTCACGGTAGTCAACACACATTCTGACTTTTCCATCTTTCTTCGGAACTGGCACTATGTTGGCCAACAATTGAGGATACTCAGAGGTGACAAGAAAACCTGCGTCGAGTTGCTTTTGAACTTCCACTTTGATCTTGTTAGCCATATCAGGGTGAGTCCTTCGCAATTTCTGCTTAATTGGCGGACATTCTGGCTTCAATGGCAAGTAATGCTGAACAATATTGGTATCCAACCCAGGCATGTCTTGGTAGGACCAGGCAAACACATCCACATATTCTTTGAGAAGGTCTGTCAACTTACTCTTGACATCAGCATCAAGCAGCGATCCAATGGTCACTTCTTTTTTGTCTTCTTCAGAACCCAAGTTGATCTTTTCTAAAGGCTCTTTGTGAGGCAGAATGGCTCTTTCCTCGTGCTTAAGTAATCGAGAGATCTCGTCCGGGATCTCCTCTTCTTCCTCTTCTTCGGCTTCGAACACAGGAAACTCAAAGTTGGGAGAGGGCATAGGGTTATTGCATTCAATGGGTTTATCAATAGTAAATCTGCACATGTGATTTATATTTATTTCAGAAAATTTATGAATGCAGGAGTGTATGCATATTTTTTTTTGGAAAAGTTTTTTTTTCTTGGTTTTTTAGGATTACCATTTCCAGAAAAAAAGCAAAAAATAAAACATATAATGTAGAGAATTCAAAATGACACTTTATTTATGATTCATTTTTGAAACAAAGCCCTAAACACAAACTCATTTGCCTTGGGCAGGACAAAGAGGGAAACTTTTAAAAACAAAGCCCTATACACAAAGTTATTTGGGCGGAACATTTAAAAGCAAAGCCCTATAAAACATCTCTTTGCTTTGGGCAAGACAGGAGGTCAAAATAACAGCGAGGTGATTACTTTGAGCGGCGAACAACATTCGGAACGTCGACAGCTTTCCAGTAGCAACGAACTCCTCTGTGTATTATGTATTCAGGAAAATTCCCCTCGGAATTATCTTCAGTATTGACATTGACCGCTGGTCGAGCAGGATTTGAAGGTCCTGGTTTGTCACCCTTGTTCTTTGTAGAGTTGAAACGGTCTTCTTCTACTTCTTGAAGAGCATATGATGAGTCACAATCTTCAGAATTTTCAGGATGTAATTCCCAATCTTCAGGATGAAGAGACTCATTGTCAGCGACACTTTCCGAGTCAACTGCGGGACCATCTTCCCCTTCATCTTCAAAAATGGCATTTATGTGATAGTAACCATCTTCAGGATTATAAACCTTGGTAGATGCATTGAAATCTTCAGTAATTTCAGGCTGCTGAGAAAATTGACAGGGCTGATAAGCCTCTTTTGGTTGACTATTATATTCAAAGGAATCTCCCCATCCAGTTGGTTGGATATCTTCAATCGCAACCTTTGAACTTTCAGGTGCAGTGTATTTCACCGTATAATCATATTTTCCACTTGGTTGTCCCAAGGTGTCCCATATTTCTGCAGGAACAGGCTCAGTTTCTTTGCCATTGGATTTCTCTGACGGAGGATATGGTTCTTCCTAAGATATGTATCCTGAGTCATTGAGATAACATTTCCATTCTTCTTCATCATCGGAGAGACCTTCTTCGATGCATTCTTCGATAAGGACATTAACCTCTTGAGGAATTGGGTTAAGGAATCCTCCACTAATGAATGTTTCTTTGATCGGACGAAGGGTTTCATCCTTCTTGGTGCAGTTTGAGAATGTTGGTGAACATCCGAGACCTGCTCTAGTTTCATTCTTGGTAGGGATCACAACTTGCCCCCAGCCAGTGGTAGTTCCATCTTTCACTACTTTTACCGCCTCTTTGTAAGAAGAGATTGATGCTTTCTTCTTGGAAGATTCGTCTTCTAAAGAGAGACCTTGGAACTGCGTTCCTTCCACATCATCGGCACTTATGAAAGAGAAATTGGATAAATGACTCACCATCAAGGCTTGTTCTCCACTTATTGTTACCAATTTTCCATTTATTACAAACTTTAACTTTTGATGGAGCGTAGAAGTTACTGCCCCTGCTTCATGGATCCATGGTCGTCCTAACAGATAGCTATAAGCAGCTTGAATGTCCATGACCTGGAAGGTGATTTGAAATGTATGTGGACCAATTGTCATGGGAAGGTTGACTTTGCCGATAACAGATTTTCGCGATCCATCAAATGCTTTGACAACTACACCACTGAACTTCATAGGCATTCCTTGGTAAGACAAGCGAGCAAGAGTCGTCTTTGGCATCACATTCAAGGAAGATCCGGTGTCTACCAACACATTGGACAAAGAGTCTGACTGACAGTTCATAGAAATGTGCAAAGCAAGATTGTGATTTTTACCCTCCTCGGGGAGTTCTTCATCACAGAAGCTTAAATTGTTACAAGCTGTTATGTTGGCTATTATCCCATCAAAGTGGTCAACAGTCACATCATGATCTACAAAAGCTTGATCCAAAACTCTCATCAGGGCTTCCCTGTGGGCTTCTGAATTCAACAGCAATGAAAGTATTGAGATTTTTGAAGGAGTCTGCATAAGATGATCCACAATCTTATATTCACTTCTTTTGATAAGTTTCAAAATTTCATCAAAGTCAGGATTGACATTGCTTCCACTGGATTGACCAACATCAGTGTTTGTATTATTGACAGGAATTTCTACAGGACTCCCCACTGGTGTATTGACAGGATTTTGCCCGGTTGCTTGAGCAACAGGCTGCTTTGGAGGTAGTGGAGTATATACACGTCCACTTCTTGTTACTCGACTCACATCAGCGATGTTCACGACAGATGAAAGAGCAGGTAAAGGAACTTCTTGTCCATTCTTTATCATTGTAGCATTGTAGTTGTATGGAACTGCCTTGTCAGAGTCATAAGGAACAGGTCCAGGTAGACAAATGATCAAAGGAGCAATAGGAACCTTTGGCTTGTTGTAAGTAACTTCCATGCGCTCAGGCATGTTGAAATGAGGAACGATGACGTTAACTGTAGGCATTTCCGAGTTGATATCTGAGACTAAAAGCTCATGCGGATAACATCCTATCATGTTAACTTCATTTTCATCCCTATTTCTGTAGATCTGAATAATACCATTATCCAACAGCACTTGGAGATCTCTTCTCACAATCGAACATCCGTGAGGATCTACACAACATATGCTATAGGAACCGTATTGATGCTGGCGAAAACTCGGCCCTCGACAGAGAGTGGCGTGCATTTGTACCAAATCGGCTCTTGAGAAATTGATATTATAGACTCGGTACGGACCAGGACATCCATACACCATGTTTACAACATGCCCTCCATGATTGGGCAGCGGATTTGCTTGCACATTAGGATTCAAATTTCTGAAAGAGAGGAGATTAGATCTAACCAGCCTCTGAACTTCATATTTCAAGGCTATGCAATGCTAAAGATCATGGCCAGGTGCTCCTTGATGATAAGGGCATGAGACCTCAGCTTTGTACCACCATGGGAGTTTCTCAGGTATGGGTGGTGGTGCTTTAGTTTGAATAAGACCTCTTTCAATCAAAGCAGGGTACATTTCTGTGTAGGTCATTGGAATCGGATCAAACTGTGGAGCTCTTTGTACACGATTCTGATTATTGTTAAACTGTTGAGCCTGTGGTCGAGGCTGTTGTTGAAACTGCGGAGTAAACCCCGGATTCGGTGCGGTATTAACGGCTGGTGCAATAGAAGCAACCTGTCGCTGACGATTGACATTTCCTCTTGGCCTCCCTTGGGATACCATGTCAACACTTTGTTCCTTCTTCTTTGGGAAACCACTTCCGAACTTTTTGGTTCCGCTTGAAGATCCACCTTCTTTAGTTAGGCGTCCGGTTCGGACTCCTTCTTCTAAACGCATACCCATGTTTACCATTTCGGTAAAATCACTTGGAGCACTAGCAATCATGCGTTCATAATAAAACGGACTGAGAGTATTCAAGAAGATCTTTGTCATCTCTTTCTCTTTTAACGGTGGATTAATCTGAGCAGCAGTTTCTCTCCATCGTTGGGCATACTCTTTGAAAGCTTCATGGTCTTTCTGAGCCATGGATCGAAGCTGATCTCTGTCCGGAGCCATATCCGAGTTATACTTGTATTGTCGGACAAAGGCCTCACCCAGGTCATTGAATGTTCGAATATTAGTGCTATCCAAGCCTGTGTACCACTTCAGTGCGGCACCAGTCAAACTGTCTTGAAAGTAATAGATAAGCAACTGATGATTATCTGCATAAGTAGACATCTTCCTAGCATACATCACAAGATGGCTTTGTGGACAAGAACTACCTTTGTACTTCTCAAAGTCAGGGACCTTGAATTTAGCAGGTATTTGTACACTGGGAACCAAACATAGCTCCTGGGCATTCTTTCCAAACAAATCTTTTCCACGGATAGCCTTAACTTCCAACTGCATCTTGTTGAACTGTTCTTGGAGATCTTCCACAAGGTTACGCGGATTTGTGCTATCACCCTGATCATGATAAATCTCATTGTCTCCGTAAGGAACAGTGTGAACCATAGGAGTCGGAACCGTCATAGTGGGTTGAGAAAGTGCCATAGTGATTTGGGAAAAAGTTACCCCCTGATTTGGAGTGAATTGTGAACTTTGTGCAGCAGGCGCTTCAGTTGTGGATGTTTGAACCCCAGAAACATTATGGCGGAAACCTGTACCGAAGCTGAAAGGCGTGCCTCAACCTTCTGGCATGGAAAAAGATGGAATGCTGAATGCCACTGTAGAAACTGGAGTGGTGACTTCAGATGTCACTATTGCTTGACTGTTTGGTGGCGGCGGCTGATTCTGTGCGGCCATTAAGGAGTCAACTAGAGTAGTGAGACTTTCCAACTTTTCCTGAAGGGTGGTCACTGTACCACGAAGCTCAATATTCTCTTGTTCAGAGTGTTCCATTACTCTTCTTCTGCTTGAACGAGTATTGTATCTGTGATCTGATTGCGAGCGCGGTCGAGAAACTTTGAGACGCGACAGCTTGACGATCTAATGGAGAAAGATCCAAAAGATGAGACTCTATACAACGGACTCGATATGCAGAATGATGTATGCAAAAAGAAATTTATGATTTTTTCCAAATATTTTAAAGATTATTTCCTTGCAAACATTTGAACACAAACAAATCTTTTATTCATTCATCTTTTTTTATTTTTATTTTTTTTTTATTGCAATAATGGGAAATGTTACAACATTGGAGCGTAGCTCCTTACAAAAGCAAATGATAAATAAAAAATCTAAACAAATCCTAAACATATTCATCAGACGAAGAACCAAATGCATTGTGCAGCTTGAGCTTCATGATTTCTTTCCCATAGTAAGCTTTCAATTCGGCCTTTTCAGCTCTCAGCTTGTCAACAACATTCTTCCAATCATCAGGAGTCGGAGCGTTGCTTGTCGAGCCTTCCAGGTTTTTCTTGCTTTCTTTGAAGTACCTCTTGATTGCAGCGTCTTTCTGACGAATCTTCTCATCTTTACTCATGAGCCATCCATCTTGATAATAGAGAGTTTCTTCGTGATCTTTCACTCTTTTCTTCAACTTTCTATTTTCCACCTCAGTGCTACGAAACTTTTCTTCCCAAGCATCTTTTTCTGTCCTCATTTTAGCCAAAATGTCTTGGTATTCTTTCATAGTGGGAATGTTGGGTCGTTGAGATACTGCAGGAAACATGGGTTTTTCATAAGCATAAGGCATTTGGAACTCCTTTGCTCTTTTCTTTACCCAGCAGGTGTAGGCGTCCATGGCAATGCAATTTCTTTCCTCACCTTTTTCTTTCCATCGGATGTCGTACCAAGCTCTCACCATTCTTGCTTTCAACCTTTTAGGATTATCCCCTTCTCGGTAGAAGTAACCTTCCACTGTAGGACCAATGGATTTAATTGAATTTGCATACCCGAGTTGTCGTCGGGCTAAAATTGGATTGTAGTTAATTCCTCCTTGTGTACCAATGAGGGGTACGTTGGCGAACTCTCCACAACTATCAATGGTTTCTGTACCACAGCGAGCCAAGGTATACCAATGAATATCATTATTAGTAAGAGACATAAGTCTTCGAGGCCAACGCAAACCTTCTCGGTTTTCTGTGAAAATAGGAGACTCAGGTAAGTGTGAAACAATCCATTTGAACAACAATGGTGCACAACATACAATGATTCCACCGCCTTGGCGATTCCTATGATGGACAGAGAAATACATGTCACCAAGTAAGGTCGGAACAGGATTTCCAATCAGAAAGATCTTTATGGCATTGATATCAACAAAGTTGTCGACATTGGGAAACAGAACTAACCCATAGATGAGCAAGGCTAGTATAGCTTCAAAAGCTATCATGCTACCAGTTTCGATGAAATCAAAGGCTTTCTTTATTAGGAAGTGCGAAGTTAAACCCGGGAGGTTTCCTTTGGTAGTCCAATTACTCTCTACTTCAGACTTTTTCATGTGGATACTTGATGCAATGACGTGTGACTTAGGAATGGCTTCCAAACCATTGAAGGGTATTTTGTCAGACACAGGAATACCTAAAAGATTGGCATATTCTTCCAAGGTCGGTACCAACTGGTAGTCTGGAAAGGTGAAACACCGGTAGACGGGATCATAGAACTGAACCAGAGTTTTGAGAAGTCCTTCATCAACATGAGTGTTCAAAATAGGCAAAAGCTTTCCATAACTTTTCCTAAAATTACAAGGATCTTGTACAGAAGATGCTAACTCTATCAGTCTTTCTACATCAGGCGCTTTGAAACCGTACTTTTTGGTATACCTTTTTTCCATAACTTAATCCTATAATGTTTGCAAGGAAAATTCTCTAAATTTTTTGGAAAAATCATGTTTTTTTATGGAAAAAGATGGGTTTTCTAATGAATGTATGCATGCGTGGATGCATGGATGCCACATATTCAAACATGGTAAAGCAAACATGGTAGTTCAAACATGGTAACACTAACATGGTACTACAAACATGGTAACGCAAACATGGTAACGCATAGGTTCAAAGGTCCAAAGTCACGAGCATGAGGTCAGAGAACCAAAAATGGGATAGTTCTAGTTAATCACCTGCACAACATGTTCTACTGATACGTCAGAGTCTACATTTTTCTTTCGGATATTACCGGCTTTCCACAATTAAACTCATGAGCCAGCAATATTCTCAAGAAAAACTCGTCTGAGTGTGGTTCTCCGCATGACAACTAATCCAAGTCTTCACCTGAATAGTTTCTGCACCACAACCTAATAAGGCCAGGATGGGTTGGGGTTCTACGGCCAACTCAGCTTCTACAGTTCAATGAAAGTAATAATGTCTTCGCTACGAAACATGCTAAACATATATTACCAACAAGGAACCTCCACTGAGCGGAAGGATTCTCACGTGCGCCTGCACATGACTATACCCTCCACCTAATTTCTTATGTGTACTTAATCCGGGTTAGGATTTGTCCATAATGTATCACTTGTAACAGAACCACGCAAGTAACAGAACCAGAACCACACATAAAATGAAATGAAAAATAAAGCAAATAGAATTAACCCTTCCTTTGGAAACAATAAAAAGATGGTCCCCAATGAAGTCGCCATTTTTCTGTCGCGGGCGAAAAATCGTTGCCTTTTTTGTGGATGAGACACCTGATCCCTTCTTTGGGCTCGAGTGCTCAAAAAATGATTTTTCTTTTGTACCGACCAAACTTTTTATTATTTCCAAAGGAGGAAAAGGAAAAAAGCTGCAATAACCTAAAAGTGGGGGGAGAGATCTTTGGGTAAGAGGGTTGGTTATACGAAGGGAAGGTATTAGCACCCAACGTATCTATAGTACTCTATAGGTTTCTTTGCTTTGTTTTTCATTCCATGTTATTGAGAGGTTCTTGTGAAATAGGTGGGACCTAAGGTGTTTGTTTGATTATGCTCGCAAAGATCATCGCGATCCTCTGCATACATATCCCTTAGAGGGAATCAGAGCATCTGTAGCTCGGGGTCTACGGGTGCTAAGGTTTGAATGGTTTGAGAGAGAAGTTTTGCTCGCCAAGGATACGACCTTGTGCCTACGTATTCTCAAAGGGATGCTGAGAAAGTCAGAGCAATCGTAGTTCCCACTTATGCTAGTGGAAGCAAAGGATAAGAGACAAATGTCATCTAAATGTTCGATGTATCTAATCTATATCATCACATACATCTGTTTGTTTTTGTTTGAAAATCTTTTCATTATAAGCCCTGGGCCATGCCACTTATGGCGCTTAGAATGATAAAGATGTTTTTGTTTGTTTAACCAGCCTTGTGGCAAAAACTTTCAATGAAGTCAGCCTTGTGACAAAAAGTTTTGATTAATCAGCCAGCCTCGTGGCAAAAGTTTCAATGAAATCAGCCTTGTGACAAAAACTTTGATTAATCATCCAGTACGGTGGTAAAACAGTTTGATTGATTAGCCAGCCTTGTGGCAAAAAAGAGTTGAATTTGATTGATTGATTGTTTGTGATGATATAGAAGAGATACTCCTATCATAGAGATGATAAATGTCTAATCTCCTAGGGTATTTGATTTGGATATTGGGGATGCTTATAAGAAGCCCGTGGGTCCTTGTACGAAGCCCAAGAGGAGGCTATCCGAGGGTCCTTGCATTGTAAGCCCAAGAGGAGGCTATGGGAGGGACAATCCAGGGTCCTTGCATTGTAAGCCCAAGAGGAGGCTATGGGAGGGACACTCGTTTGTACAAAGCCCAAGGGGAGGCATGGTATAGTTGGTTTGAGCTCTTAGAGCGATTTCACCGGGAAACCATACTCTATGTCCTAACCTAAACTAGTGGAGATTCTTTGCACAAAGCCCAATAGGAGGCTATGGGGAACCTAGTGTTATACTAAGTTGAGCAAGCACACATATCACACATATGAACAAACATGAACAAGTATGAACAAACATGAACAAGTATGGACAATTACATATATATGACAAGGTGTGTGTATATAATGGAGTTTATGAAGGAAATATACCTGTAAGCATGATCCATTTGTATACACAGGGGCTCGGGACTTATACTCGATGAAAGGTCCACTTGAGTTTACTCAAAGCTATGTAAACAGGTATTTACAAAGGGGCTTGGGACTTATACCTACATGGAGGCCCATGGTATTTTTGGGAAGATTTAAAGAAACCTTCATTTTTGTTTTTTTGTATTTTTGGAGGTTAAAAATCAAATTGAGATATGTACAAAAATGTGTGTGTACAATGAAATACCGAATTTCATGTACAGGAATGGGTATGTACAACAGGGGCTTGGGACTTATACCTACGTGGAGGCCCATGGTATATTGAAAAGTTTTGTTTCTTTGAAGTTTGGATGTTTTGAAAATGATTTGAAAATTGTTTGAAAAGATTTTATTTTGAAGAAGTTTTATTGTTTTGAAAAAAGTTTATTGTTTAAAGAAAAAAAAAACTGTATAGAAGGAAAAAGGAGTGGGTCTTATACTCTCTAATATTCGAGAGGCCCCACATCGCTTTGAAAATCATTTGATCAATTAAAAAGATTTAATCAATAGTTTCAAAAAGAAATGGTTTATCGTTTTGAAAAGAATCGTGATCGCTTGTTTTAAAACGGTTTTGAATTTAAAAGAAATCAACTTAATTAAGTTAAAACAAGTTTTAATGCTTAATTAAGACCTAAATGATTAGGGTTTGATCACAAAAAATATTTACAAGTGATTATGCTTGAAAATTAAATGAAAAACAATATTTAAAGTATTTAAAAACACTTGAAAATGTATCATTTTAAACCTAATTAAAAACATATTAAATAAATCTTTTTTGTGATTTTTTTTGATATTGTCAAAATATGTATATTAAACAAAAAGTGTTCAAAAAATGAAATTAAAATGAGCTAATTTGATTGGTCAATTAATTACTTAAAGTTGTGTAAAAAATGGAAGAAAAATAGTGATAAAAAAATATGTTTTGGCCCCTAGAGGTGTTGAACTCGTGACCTGAGGGTTACCACTCAAAAACAATACCAACTGGACCACGCGCGTGGTCTGACTAACAAAGGCAAGGATTTGATTATATTTCAAACTCAATTTTTGAATTTCCTTCGCAAAAAATGGCGCCAAGAACACCATCCCCATTTGAATTTAAAAATCTCTGAAACTGAACCAAATTGATCAAGTGAAGGGTCTATCTCACTCGTTTTTTCACAAGGAACATGATGGTACCATTTAATTTCATTAATTTTTACCCTAAGATCATTGATTTTCTGATGAACACGAAGAACCCTAATTTCTGAGTTTCAATCTGAAATCGTGTATGTGCAAGATAAGTTGCAATTGATTGAGGGTTAATGATCCATGCATGTGCAGAAACAAGATGGTATGGTAGTTTTTCATTTATGATGCATGTATGATAGAGTTTGAAGTTCAAGAGAGCTTACCTTAAAAATGGCAAAACTGGAAATCGAATTCTGCAAATGAGGGATTCCAGATGTTGTTTCTTGATCTGAACACCTTCAGTGGACCTTATGGAACATGTTTGGATGCCTGGAACAATTTGAAAACCTCTTGATCAATCCATGGTACTCGATCTGCAGTATGGTTCAAGTGAGAATCAAGCTTAGTGATTTTGGTGTTCCAGATCATGTATGATGGTTGGAACAGTTCATATGAAGTATATGGATGATGTTTAGAATGTTAGTTTGGACAGAATTTGCTTGGTATGGATTTTGGCATGATAAGGCTAGTGTTATGCATATTTGGAGGTGAGATGATGATTCTGAGTTTTGGGATGATTTGAGGTGTGTGAATGGTTCAAACACATCATATATGATGTTTATGAGATGTTAGAATCATTACTTTGGCCAGAACTTCAAGGGTTTGGAGGTTGAGTTTTCTACCTCTCTTTGAAACTTAAAACTTGCAATTCAAGAAAGAAAGAGAAAACCTATCTTTTGTGAGGTTTTGGTGTGATTTTGAATGAGGTAAGGGCCTCTATTTATAGGCCAAAGTGTCTGAACTCAGAGCTTTGCAACTTGCTTCAAGAATTGGTGATTTGGCTTAAGAGATAAAAAGGAATCTTTTACATTTAATGCAAAATGGTTAAAGTGACCAAACCATGGTTAAAACTCAAGCTTCTTATCCTCTTCCATTCTGATCTCAAATCAGAAAAATATCTTCAATTATTGCCTCTATGCATCATTATTTGGATCATTTGGCAAATTGGTTCATAACTTAGTGAAAATGGCATGAAATTTCAAGTGAAAAGTTCACTAATGTCAAAATTCAAAACCATGGCTACACTCCATATTTTTTCATGCTCTTGGACATTTTGGAAAGCTCATGTTGCATACTTCAAAACCCTAGTTGAAAGTTTCTTCAAGACCTTTAAGGAAATGGGTGAAAAAGATCCATGAACTTTTAAGAAAATGAGATTTTGAGTGATGTTTTCAAAAAGTACCAACTTTGAAGCTCCATATCTCTTAAATGTTTGATCTTATGGAAAAAAATTATATGTGTCAAAGTTGTTTATTGGATCAAAATCTACAACTTTCATGTTGGAAGTTTTTTTCAGTTTGTAGGTGAAATTTTGAGTTATTCCCTTCCAAAGTTTGGAAAACACCATTGAAAAACACTTAGAAAATTTTCTAAGTATGAAAGTCAAACTTTGACTTTTTGATTCTTGATTGATTTTCTTGATTTTTCTTGATCAAATGACTTCTCATATCATATATTGATGATTTAAAACTTCAAAAGTCATGGTTGACCAAAATTCTTCAAAAGTCAATGGTGATCTTGTACAGTTGACTTTTTCAGACGAATCGCGTTTCTGGAGATTTCAAATGAAACAGGCTACCCTCATCAAATGAATGGTATGAATGGATCACATTGAAGCATTAGAGGATATTGAGCCATGGTTTGAGTTGTGACATCTTGTCCTGATTAAAAAGTCAGTTGTTCAGATGAATTAGGTCAAAAACCCTAATTGTCGACCAGATGAAATTGATGACTGTAGGTCTTGAATTGAGATGTAATTTCCATTGGATGTTGTCATAGGGATTATTTGAAGATGATTGAAACCTTTGATTGACTTCCTGGGGATTTTTAGGGTTTCCCAAATGTGATCCCTGATTTCAGTCCCTGATAGTTCAAAACCCTGATCTGAGGATTTGTCTGATCAATCTTTGTGTAGGAGGTATCTTGAGCCAATAAATTAGATCAAGATAATGCACTTGAGGTCTTGATATCATGTCCCAAGTAATTGGGCCACATCCTGAGAAAAAGTCAGGAGTATGCTATCTTCAGTCAAAACCCTAATTCACTCGATTCAAAGCTGTTGAGCTTGTGAAGTGAATTTCTGAGGACTAAATGTTGATTGTTGATGAAGATAGTTCTTTTGAAATGAAGGGAGAACAAAACCCTAATTGATTGTTGCTTGTACTGATGAGTGATTTCTTGTTTAAATCCTGCTGAGTCACAAGTAACAAACACAGGCTATGCAGTTTGTTAGAGATGCAAATGATGCATATGCAATGATATGAGGTGGTATCTTAGGTCAAAAATTGGGGTATGACAGATGCCCCTATTTAAGTTTCTTCAACCTGAGACATGAAGATTGAAAATCTTCGTTTTGATAGGGTGGAAGAGACTTAAATATCAGAAGACACGAATTTTGGACCTAAGATACCAAAATTGCGAATGATGCAAGGATATCTTTACCGAGGGATATCAAACTGACTCCACTGGGGAAAAGAGATTGGGAAGGATGTCTCAATCCGTTTTAGGAAGAGAATCCGTTTTGTCTTTTCGGGAAAGCAAGTGTATGCTTCACCGGGGAATGATAGCTTTGTGAAAAAAGCTTACCTATCGACATTATCGACTATCAGCTTGGGGATAGACTTGTTTAATAATGCGAAGGTGGAAGGTGTGAAACCGTATTACCGACTATCAGCATGGTGATAGACTTGACAAGGTAAAAAGAGTTTCAAAGGTTCGGTTAATATTACCGACTATTAGCCTTGTGATAGACATGTTAAATAATATAACCAGAACAAAAGGATTACCGACTTCCAGCCTCGTGATAGTGGTTTTGAAGACATGATCAATTATCAGCCGAGTGATAAAATGATCCTGGAGACTTTGCTAGGGAAATTACTGGTTATTCAGCCTTGTGAACAGTAATAAGGCCCTGATCGTCAAATGATCTTCATGATTGATTTCCTTGAGAGGAAATTTTTGAAAGAAACATAAACTGCTCAGATGATGAGGCTATTGTTTATGGTTCTATTTTTCACGACTCTGTTTGAGGAATCGGAATTTGAATCTTTGGTAAAGAAAGGGTTCTAACCAAGAATGAATTGGAAAGAGACAGTCAAACAAGACTTTGTACCCATAAGGAATGAACTCAACTCGGGATTTTCTCCTTTGTTTTGAGAGGAGAAACTAAAGCAACCTTCTTCAACGAGGAATGATCTCAGTGGGGAACTGGAGAAAGAAAGGATGTTATTTCTGCTTATGGGTGACAACCTACTGGAGAGATGACACGCCCATACTTGTTTCTTTTTTTTCTTTCTCTTTTTTTTTCTTTTCTTTCTCTTCCTTTTTCTTTTTTTTTGGGATAGATATATCCTAAACAAGTGATTTTAAAACAGATATTGAAAAAAATGCAAGAATGCATAAATGATGCAAATATGTATGAATGATGAATGTCATGAATGTCGCATGCATGCTGACGATACTGACAGACAAGGAAGTATATACTGGGGAAGGACCGACGTCGCAATACAACCAGATACTTGGCAAATGTTCTTCAACACGGTGTAGATAACACAGGTGATGAATGGTGTTGCATGCTTTAAACTTCTCTGGGGAAGATAAACATCTTTTCTCATTGAGATGGAAGAACCTTTTCACTGGAGATGGAAAATCTTCGTGACTGGGGATAAAAGACCTTCTTCATCGGGGATAGAAGAGCTTTTCCTATCACAATCTTTGATTCATCCTATGGAGATAGCTGTTGATGTTCCTTCTGTTGTTCACAACTCAAGGGAAAGTTTCGCTTTTATTTTGAAAAAGAGAAGTAAATTCATTTAAAACTTTTTTTTTTCTTTTTGTTTCAAAAGTGAATAACACAATTAAAGCGTCATTTTGCAAGCTAAAAGAAATTAGAGATTGCAAACAAATGGGCACAAGGCTCAAATTTATTTAATAGGATGGAAATCAGCTAAAGGCGTGATTCCATAGAGTATTTACAAAAGTTGGAAATGGTAATTATGCGGAAAAGGCTACATTGAAAGCAATAACCACTATTCCTCCTAACAACTTTGAGTTCCAACTGTGCTTGTCGCTTCAGATTGGTGATGATTTGATTGAAGATCCTTTGATGAAATACAGACTCTTCAGGTGACGAAGTACGGACTGATGCAGTTACTTTGTCATAAATCCCTAATTTTTGCCTAGATTGCCCTTTCAGGTTTTCAATCTACCAGGATAAATTTTTTCTGTTTATTGTCTCTAATTTTTGCCTGGACCGCCCTTTCAGGTTTTCAGTCCACCGAGACGCTCATTTTTGCCTAAGTCGCCCTTTGCGGGTTTTCAACTTACCGAGCTGTTCTTTTGTTCTTTTTTAGACAAAGTATTTCTTGACTGCATCAGCATTCACAGGATGTGGGAGTTCATCACCATCCATGGTTGCAAGAGTCATGGCGCCGCCAGAAAATGTTCTTTTGACAACATACGGGCCTTCGTAATTAGGAGACCATTTGACCCTAGAATCTGGTTGAAAAGACAAGATCTTTTTAAGCACGAGGTCGCCTTCTTGAAATTCACGAGGTCGAACCTTTTTGTTGAAAGCTTGTTTCATCCTTGCTTGGTATAACTGTCCATGGCAAAGAGCAGTCATACGTTTTTCTTCGATTAAGTTCAACTGATCGTATCTGCTTTGACACCATTCAGCCTCTGATAACTTAGTCTCCATGAGGACTCTCATTGATGGGATTTCAACTTCTACGGGGAGCACAGCTTCCATGCCGTATACTAGAGAAAAGGGAGTTGCCCCTGTTGAAGTACGCACTGAAGTACGGTACCCATGTAAAGCAAATGGCAGCATTTCATGCCAGTCTTTGTAAGTGACGACCATTTTCTGGACGATCTTCTTAATGTTCTTGTTGGCGGCTTCAACTGCGCCGTTCATTTTTGGTCTCTAAGGAGTGTTAGACGCTGGCCTTAGGATCTAGAGGGGGAGTGAATAGATCGTTCACAGTTTTACGGATTTAAACGACTTTTCAGCGGAAGTGATTCTGAATCGACTCGCGTCTATTCCGAACCGCTATCGAAACGATTATATATGTGTTTAAAAAACCAGTCAAGGACTTGAATTGAATGATAAGAGTATATGTTGCAGAATCAAAGCGTTTCTCTTATTGAAAATCAGATTAACTTTTTGTATGATGGACAATGTTTGCAATGCAGTAAGAGTGATAGAAACAAATATACAAACACTTGGTGATAATGATCAAATTGAAGGTAATTCAATGTGTGATGGATTGTGATGTTTATGAACGTTCTTAGCTCACAATCTTAACACTCGAATCGTTGATCAATTTGCTATTATAACCAAATATGAACAGAATGTAAATGAAAAAGTAAAAGCGACAAGAACACGATATTTGTTTAGGCAGTTCGTCGATCGTCCTCGCTACGACTACGTCTGCCCCCAATTCCAAATTGAAATTGGGTAATCTTTCATTAATGTTGAAAGTAGTATATACAAAGAAGATAACAAAGCGATAAACGATAAACCAATTATGTCGATCCTTTGAATCTTCTTCCCCCTTAATCTTGAGCAAGATCAAGGTTATCCAAGAGCTTCACTTTGATTCCCTTCTGCAGTGTCTTGATTCCTTGAACTCCCCGTTCCTCAATCGTTACACTCAGCCGAATCCTCAATGAACGCCTCTTGATAAAAACCCCCAAGAACCACCCGCCGTGGAGGACAAAACCCGCAGATTTTATTCACCAACAAACCCCACAAACCTTCACCCACTAGGAATCTTCAATTCCGTTCCATGGACGTTATCGAACTCATCACTAACCCGCAACGCAAGAATGATTATGTGTAATTGTGTTGGAGATGATGAAGAACGAAGATGAGAAGCGTTTGTGTATCTTTCAGTCGTTGGTGTTGCCTTGAATAATTAAGCCTTGCACAATATATATGATTGCATAACAGTTGGAGATGAGAGAAACAGAATTTTTGGCATTCTTGATCAGTTAGGTCGACTTCTTGTAGTGCTTAGGTCGACCTAGCAGAGCTTGCAGAATTTTGCTCCCAGTTAGGTCGACCTGTTGAAGGGGTAGGTCGACCAGAATCCTCTTCTGATGCGTTCTGGGGACATTTTCACAGATTAGGTCGACCTGGTTGTTATGTAGGTCGACCTAGCAGACTGATATGCAGATTTCTTCATTTTACGTCGACCTAAATGGTCTATGAGTCGACCTAGCAGCAGTATATGGCTTTTTCTTCATTTTAGGTCGACCTGGGTTGACAGTAGGTCGACCTAACTGCTGATTTTCTGCATTTTTCTTGTTTAGCTTGTGTTGAGTCGACCTTTATGCATAGTAGATCATCCTGTGCTTTCATGAGTGATTAAATGCTTTGCTTTTCCGATTCCTCCTTGTTGTTTGGATGCTCATTTGAGTTTGCCATAAGTCAAAAACATCTTAGAGTTGTAATCTAGTATTCACATACTCCCCCTTTTTGATGATGGCAAACCAATAGTCAAAAGCTTTGGTAGTAAGTGACACAGACTCAACAAGGCTCCCCCGTACATCCAGCATCTATTTCTCAACCAAGCAATCTCTCCACAAAGCTCCCCCGTACACTCAGCACTCAGCATCTTTCTCCCCCTTTGTCAACATCAAAAAGAGAAAACAAGAGAATAGGAGAGTAACAGGAGAACCATAGATAAAATGCTAGCATTCATAAAAGGTAGTCAGTTATAGCATGAGAGTCAAATGAGCAAGAGCGATATATGTATGAAGTCACTATAAGCATGTTGATTGATAGCATATTATAGTATCGATAATATTTTTGGAAGTGAACAACAATAACGTTACCGCTTTCTCAACTTTAATGGCAGCCTTTAATCACTGTGGAATGACACCTGGCTAGATGATGAACTACCTTTACGCTAAAAAAATGTTAGCAAGAGAGAACATATATATATATAAAGTAAAGGAATAATATTAAGAGAGAACAAACGTAATTAGCCCAAATTAGAGATATCGAGTATCCCTAATTCCCTACGAATGTTGAAGTATTGCTCCGTTGCTAGAGGTTTGGTGAAGATGTCAGCTAGTTGCTTCTTGCTTTCTACATGTTCAAAAGTAACGTCTCCTTTCTCTACATGATCTCGTAGAAAGTGATGTCTTATTTCAATATGTTTGGTACGAGAGTGTAAGACAGGATTTTTACTCAAGTTTATGGCGCTTGTGTTGTCGCACATGATAGGTATGCGATCAAGCTTAATACCAAAGTCAAGAAGTTGTTGCTTGAGCCATAATATTTGTGCACAGCAGCTTCCAGCAGCTACATATTCTGCCTCAGCAGTAGATAATGCAACCGATACTTGTTTCTTGCTATGCCAACTTATCAATGAATTTGAGAATAGATGACACGTTCCACTTGTGCTTTTTCTATCGGATTTGCAGCCAGCAAAATCTGAATCAGAGAATCCTACCAAATGACACTCATTTCCCTTTGGATACCATAGGCCATATGTAGTAGTTCCACGTAAGTATCGCAGAATTCTTTTGACGGCTTTCAAGTGAGATTCTTTTGGACAAGATTGATATCTTGCACACATACACACACTAAACATGATGTCTGGTCTTGAGGCAGTAAGATACAATAGTGAACCTATCATACCTCGGTATAATTTTACGTCAACCTCTTTACCTTTCTCATCTTTGTCTAGATTAGTATTTGTTGCCATAGGTGTGTCAATTTCTTTTGCTTCACTCATTCCAAATCTTTTGAGCAGCTCTGTACAGTATTTAGTTTGATTCACAAACGTTCCATGACTGAGTTGCTTGATTTGTAGGCCAAGGAAGAAATTTAGCTCACCCATGAGACTCATCTCAAATTCACTCTGCATAAGCTTAGAAAAATCTTTGACAAGTTTTGCATTAGTCGACCCAAATATAATGTCATCTACATAAATTTGGACTAAGAGAATATCTTTATCTTTTCTTTTAATAAAGAGAGTAGTATCAACTTTACCTCTAGAGTACCCTTGACTAAGGAGAAATTTGCTCAAACGTTCGTACCAAGCCCGAGGGGCTTGTTTAAGACCGTATAGAGCACGTTTCAGCTTATAGACATGAGTTGGATACATGTAATTCTCAAAGCCGGGTGGCTGAGCAACATAGACTTCTTCATTTATATAGCCATTTAGAAAGGCACTCTTAACATCCATTTGGAATAGTTTGAAGTCTTTAGAACAAGCATAAGCAAGTAAGAGGCGAATAGCTTCGAGACGTGCTACAGGAGCGTATGTCTCTTCATAATCAATACCTTCCTCTTGATTATAACCTTGGGCAACTAATCTAGCTTTGTTTCTAGTAATGACACCGTTTTCATCAAGTTTGTTACGAAAAACCCATCTAGTGCCTATTACTTGATGATCTCCCGGATGAGGGACTAAGTCCCAAACATCATTCCGTTTAAATTGGTTTAATTCTTCTTGCATGGCCATTAGCCAATGCTCATCAAGTAATGCATCCTTAGCGTTTTTCGGCTCAACTTGTGAAACAAAAGCAAAATGATGACAGAAGTTACTTATCTTTGAGCGTGTTGTAACGCCCCTTGAGATGTCTCCTATTATATTGTCAATTGGATGGTCTTTCACGTTTGTCCAGGCCTTGGGAAGTTCTTCATTGTTTGAGATGCTTTCTTTCTCATTTACATTGTGAGACTCATCTTTCTCTCTCTCAGCATCTTTCTTTACAATACTTTCATCCTCATCTTCCTTATCCTTGACAATGTCTTCAGTGGATGGACCTGCACCATTAAATGAAGGACCTTTCTCGACATATTTTGCATAAGATTCATCAAAAGAAACGTGTACTGACTTTTCTACTATAAGTAATCTCTTATTATATATTCGATATGCTTTGCTAGATTGTGAGTAACCAAGGAATATGCCCTCATCAGCTTTAGCATCGAATTTGCCAAGATTATCCTTACCATTGTTCAAAACAAAACACTTGCAACCGAATACATGGAGATGAGATACATTTGGTTTTCTACCTTTTAGTAATTCATAGGGAGTTTTGTTCAGTATAGGACGTATTGTTATCCTATTCAAAACATAACATGCTGTACTAATTGCGTCAGCCCAGAAATACTTTGGTAGATTACCCTCATTCAGCATTGTTCTTGCCAGCTCCTCTAGAACACGATTTTTACGTTCAACTACTCCGTTTTGTTGAGGTGTTCTAGGAGCTGAAAAGTTATGCTCAATTCCATGTTTATCACAGTATTTCAAAAAGAATGTTTTCAAACTCTCCACCGTGATCACTTCGAATTGCAACTATTTTGTTGTTCATTTTGTTTTGACATAATCTTGCAAATTGTGTGAAAGCTGGAAAAGTTTGATCCTTACTAGGTAAAAAGATTGTCCAACAAAATCTCGAGTAATCATCGACAATGACAAAACCATAGGTGTTTCCACCTATGCTTTTAGTCCTTGAAGGGCCAAATAGATCCATGTGAAGTAGTTCAAGAGGGCGTGATGTTGAAACCACGTTCTTTGATTTAAAAGAGATTTTTGTTTGCTTTCCCTTTTGACAAGCATCACATAGATGATCTTTTGAAAACTTCATGTTAGGTAAGCCGATTACTAAATCTTTTGAGACAACTTTATTGAGTAAGTCAAAATTTATGTGGGCGAGACGTCTATGCCACAGCCATGAGTCATCTCCCAGAGCAACTAGACACTTGGTGCTAGACTTAGATACCTCATCCAAGTTTAGCATGTAAATGTTGTTTACTCTTAAGCCCTTAAACATAATGTCTCTTTTCTTAGTATGTTCTATTGTGCAGCCAGAATTTGTAAACATTACTTTAAATTCTTTGTCACACAATTGACTTATACTTAAAAGATTATGTTTAAGACCTTCTACTAGCAGCACATCAGTTATAGTAGTGGTAGAAGGGTTATCTACACTTCCTTTACCAAGTATGGCTCCCCGATTGTTATCTCCATAGGTGACATACCTCTTTTTCTTTGCTTGAAACTCAACGAAAAGGGATAGGTCTCCAGTCATGTGTCTTGAACATCCGCTATCAAGGAACCACAACCTTTCGGCAACGTCAAGACACTTTTCCTGCAAGATTAATTTAAAGAGGGAGGTCCCCAATTTTCATTGGGTCCTTGGTAGTGAGTACACAATTTGTTGCACTTAGGCAACCATTGAAATACTCCTTTAGGAACTAAAATTCTCCTAAATTTGCATTTTTCAATGGTATGTCCCTTTTTGCAACAATAATGACAGGTAATATGATGAGAATATGGAGTTTTGCTAGTTGATACTTTTGGTACAAAAGTGTATTTGCTATATAAAGGAGTATACGATCTTTTGAACTTGTTTGGATCAACCGCAAAAGTCACTTTTGGTTGTAGAGCCTTGTCTAACTTGGCTTTTAGATCTCTTACTTCTTTTTGCCAAATGTGACATGTCTCACAACCAAACCATGATGTAGGATCTATTTCAACTTTGTCCTTTTGAATGTCTAGCATAGATTGTTTTAAAGCTTCCATATCCTTTTCGGTTTTCTCAACTTTTGATTCAAGATATGAAAATATTTTCTTATTTGAGGCCAAAAGTTTGAAAGCTTTAATTGCATCTCTATGTAATTCTTCAAAAGCAAGTTTTAGTTGAGAATGAGATACCTTATCTACGAGTTCAGGTTTAAGATGACTTACAGCTTTCTTTTTCTTGTTTTGATGAGCCATGAAACATAGGTTTGCTGATTCTTCTTCATCGCTTGATGAGCTTTCACTAGATGAATCACTTTCCCATGCTATGTAAGCTCTTTTAGATTTGTTATGACCTTTGCTTTGGTTCTTCTCCTTTTCTTTCTTAAGGTATGGACAATCCGGTTTGTAGTGACCGGCTTTCCCACAATTGAAGCAAAGACCTTTGATCTTTCCTTTGTTGTCGTCATCTTGTTTGAACATGTTTGATTGCTTTCTATAGTTGATCAAGCCTTTGTCGGAATGTTTTGCTCCATTTTTCTTTAGATATTTGTTGTATCTTCGCACAAACAGTCCCATTTTCTCATCATCGGAGTCTTCGTCATCACTTGTGTCACTATCCTTTGGCTCTCGTTTTGAGGTCTTGGAGCTCGAAGCTTTTAGAGCTATTGACTTCTTCTCTACCTCTTTCTCCATGTTCTTTTCTTTCTTTGTCCTCTTCTCATGCATGTCAAGGCATTTAAGATGCTGTTCATGTTCCTCTAGTTTACCAAAAAGAGTGGTAATGTCTAAAGTGTTGAGATCATTTGCTTCCTTAATTGCTGTAACTTTGGGTTGCCATTCCCTGTTCAAACACCTTAAGATTTTGTTAGTAGCAACTGCATTGGAAACAGGTCTATCAAGAGAATTTAATCGATTTTTCAGGTGAACGAATCTTTTCTGCATGCTTTCGATGGTTTCACCATCTTCCATGTGGAAAAGTTCGAACTCTTGAGTTAGCGTATTGATCCTAGCTAGTTTGACATCATCAGTTCCCTCGTGGGCAACTTGCAATGTGTCCCACATAGCTTTAGCTGATCTACAATGGGAAACGCGATAGTATTCATCAACTCCCAGAGCTGAGATTAGAATGTTTCTCGCTTTCCAATCGTATGCATATCTCTTTTCATCTTCAGCATTCCAAGTATCTTCTGGTTTTGGAACAACTGCACCAGCTGCATTTGTCATAGTGATCTGAAATGGACCATTGACAATAGCTGTCCAGATGTTCCTATCAATTGCATTGATATGGACACACATACAATCCTTCCAATAGCCGTAGTTTTCGCCGTTGAAAACTGGAGCTCTATTATGAGCCCCTTTAGGTCCGGAAGCCATCTTTCCAATAAGTGTTTCACGTAGCACGGAATAAACCAGAGCTCTTGATGCCACTTGTTAGACGCTGGCCTTAGGATCTAGAGGGGGGGGGGGTGAGTAGATCGTTCACAGTTTTACGGATTTAAACGACTTTTCAGCGGAAGTGATTCTGAATCGACTCGCGTCTATTCCGAACCGCTATCGAAACGATTATATATGTGTTTAAAAAACCAGTCAAGGACTTGAATTGAATGATAAGAGTATATGTTGCAGAATCAAAGCGTTTCTCTTATTGAAAATCAGATTAACTTTTTGTATGATGGACAATGTTTGCAATGCAGTAAGAGTGATAGAAACAAATATACAAACACTTGGTGATAATGATCAAATTGAAGGTAATTCAATGTGTGATGGATTGTGATGTTTATGAACGTTCTTAGCTCACAATCTTAACACTCGAATCGTTGATCAATTTGCTATTATAACCAAATATGAACAGAATGTAAATGAAAAAGTAAAAGCGACAAGAACACGATATTTGTTTAGGCAGTTCGTCGATCGTCCTCGCTACGACTACGTCTGCCCCCAATTCCAAATTGAAATTGGGTAATCTTTCATTAATGTTGAAAGTAGTATATACAAAGAAGATAACAAAGCGATAAACGATAAACCAATTATGTCGATCCTTTGAATCTTCTTCCCCCTTAATCTTGAGCAAGATCAAGGTTATCCAAGAGCTTCACTTCGATTCCCTTCTGCAGTGTCTTTATTCCTTGAACTCCCCATTCCTCAATCGTTACACTCAGCCGAATCCTCAATGAACGCCTCTTGATAAAAACCCCCAAGAACCACCCGTCGTGGAGGACAAAACCCGCAGATTTTATTCACCAACAAACCCCACAAACCTTCACCCACTAGGAATCTTCAATTCCGTTCCATGGACGTTATCGAACTCATCACTAACCCGCAACGCAAGAATGATTATGTGTAATTGTGTTGGAGATGATGAAGAACGAAGATGAGAAGCGTTTGTGTATCTTTCAGTCGTTGGTGTTGCCTTGAATAATTAAGCCTTGCACAATATATATGATTGCATAACAGTTGGAGATGAGAGAAACAGAATTTTTGGCATTCTTGATCAGTTAGGTCGACTTCTTGTAGTGCTTAGGTCGACCTAGCAGAGCTTGCAGAATTTTGCTCCCAGTTAGGTCGACCTGTTGAAGGGGTAGGTCGACCAGAATCCTCTTCTGATGCGTTCTGGGGACATTTTCACAGATTAGGTCGACCTGGTTGTTATGTAGGTCGACCTAGCAGACTGATATGCAGATTTCTTCATTTTACGTCGACCTAAATGGTCTGTGAGTCGACCTAGCAGCAGTATATGGCTTTTTCTTCATTTTAGGTCGACCTGGGTTGACAGTAGGTCGACCTAACTGCTGATTTTCTGCATTTTTCTTGTTTAGCTTGTGTTGAGTCGACCTTTATGCATAGTAGATCATCCTGTGCTTTCATGAGTGATTAAATGCTTTGCTTTTCCGATTCCTCCATGTTGTTTGGATGCTCATTTGAGTTTGCCATAAGTCAAAAACATCTTAGAGTTGTAATCTAGTATTCACATACTCCCCCTTTTTGATGATGGCAAACCAATAGTCAAAAGCTTTGGTAGTAAGTGACACAGACTCAACAAGGCTCCCCCGTACATCCAGCATCTATTTCTCAACCAAGCAATCTCTCCACAAAGCTCCCCCGTACACTCAGCACTCAGCATCTTTCTCCCCCTTTGTCAACATCAAAAAGAGAAAACAAGAGAATAGGAGAGTAACAGGAGAACCATAGATAAAATGCTAGCATTCATAAAAGGTAGTCAGTTATAGCATGAGAGTCAAATGAGCAAGAGCGATATATGTATGAAGTCACTATAAGCATGTTGATTGATAGCATATTATAGTATCAATAATATTTTTGGAAGTGAACAACAATAACGTTACCGCTTTCTCAACTTTAATGGCAGCCTTTAATCACTGTGGAATGACACCTGGCTAGATGATGAACTACCTTTACGCTAAAAAAATGTTAGCAAGAGAGAACATATATATATATATAAAGTAAAGGAATAATATTAAGAGAGAACAAACGTAATTAGCCCAAATTAGAGATATCGAGTATCCCTAATTCCCTACGAATGTTGAAGTATTGCTCCGTTGCTAGAGGTTTGGTGAAGATGTCAGCTAGTTGCTTCTTGCTTTCTACATGTTCAAAAGTAACGTCTCCTTTCTCTACATGATCTCGTAGAAAGTGATGTCTTATTTCAATATGTTTGGTACGAGAGTGTAAGACAGGATTTTTACTCAAGTTTATGGCGCTTGTGTTGTCGCACATGATAGGTATGCGATCAAGCTTAATACCAAAGTCAAGAAGTTGTTGCTTGAGCCATAATATTTGTGCACAGCAGCTTCCAGCAGCTACATATTCTGCCTCAGCAGTAGATAATGCAGCCGATACTTGTTTCTTGCTATGCCAACTTATCAATGAATTTGAGAATAGATGACACGTTCCACTTGTGCTTTTTCTATCGGATTTGCAGCCAGCAAAATCTGAATCAGAGAATCCTACCAAATGACACTCATTTCCCTTTGGATACCATAGGCCATATGTAGTAGTTCCACGTAAGTATCGCAGAATTCTTTTGACGGCTTTCAAGTGAGATTCTTTTGGACAAGATTAATATCTTGCACACATACACACACTAAACATGATGTCTGGTCTTGAGGCAGTAAGATACAATAGTGAACCTATCATACCTCGGTATAATTTTACGTCAACCTCTTTACCTTTCTCATCTTTGTCTAGATTAGTATTTGTTGCCATAGGTGTGTCAATTTCTTTTGCTTCACTCATTCCAAATCTTTTGAGCAGCTCTGTACAGTATTTAGTTTGATTCACAAACGTTCCATGACTGAGTTGCTTGATTTGTAGGCCAAGGAAGAAATTTAGCTCACCCATGAGACTCATCTCAAATTCACTCTGCATAAGCTTAGAAAAATCTTTGACAAGTTTTGCATTAGTCGACCCAAATATAATGTCATCTACATAAATTTGGACTAAGAGAATATCTTTATCTTTTCTTTTAATAAAGAGAGTAGTATCAACTTTACCTCTAGAGTACCCTTGACTAAGGAGAAATTTGCTCAAACGTTCGTACCAAGCCCGAGGGGCTTGTTTAAGACCGTATAGAGCACGTTTCAGCTTATAGACATGAGTTGGATACATGTAATTCTCAAAGCCGGGTGGCTGAGCAACATAGACTTCTTCATTTATATAGCCATTTAGAAAGGCACTCTTAACATCCATTTGGAATAGTTTGAAGTCTTTAGAACAAGCATAAGCAAGTAAGAGGCGAATAGCTTCGAGACGTGCTACAGGAGCGTATGTCTCTTCATAATCAATACCTTCCTCTTGATTATAACCTTGGGCAACTAATCTAGCTTTGTTTCTAGTAATGACACCGTTTTCATCAAGTTTGTTACGAAAAACCCATCTAGTGCCTATTACTTGATGATCTCCCGGATGAGGGACTAAGTCCCAAACATCATTCCGTTTAAATTGGTTTAATTCTTCTTGCATGGTCATTAGCCAATGCTCATCAAGTAATGCATCCTTAGCGTTTTTGGCTCAACTTGTGAAACAAAAGCAAAATGATGACAGAAGTTACTTATCTTTGAGCGTGTTGTAACGCCCCTTGAGATGTCTCCTATTATATTGTCAATTGGATGGTCTTTCACGTTTGTCCAGGCCTTGGGAAGTTCTTCATTGTTTGAGATGCTTTCTTTCTCATTTACATTGTGAGACTCATCTTTCTCTCTCTCAGCATCTTTCTTTACAATACTTTCATCCTCATCTTCCTTATCCTTGACAATGTCTTCAGTGGATGGACCTGCACCATTAAATGAAGGACCTTTCTCGACATATTTTGCATAAGATTCATCAAAAGAAACGTGTACTGACTTTTCTACTATAAGTAATCTCTTATTATATATTCGATATGCTTTGCTAGATTGTGAGTAACCAAGGAATATGCCCTCATCAGCTTTAGCATCGAATTTGCCAAGATTATCCTTACCATTGTTCAAAACAAAACACTTGCAACCGAATACATGGAGATGAGATACATTTGGTTTTCTACCTTTTAGTAATTCATAGGGAGTTTTGTTCAGTATAGGACGTATTGTTATCCTATTCAAAACATAACATGCTGTACTAATTGCGTCAGCCCAGAAATACTTTGGTAGATTACCCTCATTCAGCATTGTTCTTGCCAGCTCCTCTAGAACACGATTTTTACGTTCAACTACTCCGTTTTGTTGAGGTGTTCTAGGAGCTGAAAAGTTATGCTCAATTCCATGTTTATCACAGTATTTCAAAAAGAATGTTTTCAAACTCTCCACCATGATCACTTCGAATTGCAACTATTTTGTTGTTCATTTTGTTTTGACATAATCTTGCAAATTGTGTGAAAGCTGGAAAAGTTTGATCCTTACTAGGTAAAAAGATTATCCAACAAAATCTCGAGTAATCATCGACAATGACAAAACCATAGGTGTTTCCACCTATGCTTTTAGTCCTTGAAGGGCCAAATAGATCCATGTGAAGTAGTTCAAGAGGGCGTGATGTTGAAACCACGTTCTTTGATTTAAAAGAGATTTTTGTTTGCTTTCCCTTTTGACAAGCATCACATAGATGATCTTTTGAAAACTTCATGTTAGGTAAGCCGATTACTAAATCTTTTGAGACAACTTTATTGAGTAAGTCAAAATTTATGTGGGCGAGACGTCTATGCCACAGCCATGAGTCATCTCCCAGAGCAACTAGACACTTGGTGCTAGACTTAGATACCTCATCCAAGTTTAGCATGTAAATGTTGTTTACTCTTAAGCCCTTAAACATAATGTCTCTTTTCTTAGTATGTTCTATTGTGCAGCCAGAATTTGTAAACATTACTTTAAATTCTTTGTCACACAATTGACTTATACTTAAAAGATTATGTTTAAGACCTTCTACTAGCAGCACATCAGTTATAGTAGTGGTAGAAGGGTTACCTACACTTCCTTTACCAAGTATGGCTCCCCGATTGTTATCTCCATAGGTGACATACCCCTTTTTCTTTGCTTGAAACTCAACGAAAAGGGATAGGTCTCCAGTCATGTGTCTTGAACATCCGCTATCAAGGAACCACAACCTTTCGGCAACGTCAAGACACTTTTCCTGCAAGATTAATTTAAAGAGGGAGGTCCCCAATTTTCATTGGGTCCTTGGTAGTGAGTACACAATTTGTTGCACTTAGGCAACCATTGAAATACTCCTTTAGGAACTAAAATTCTCCTAAATTTGCATTTTTCAATGGTATGTCCCTTTTTGCAACAATAATGACAGGTAATATGATGAGAATATGGAGTTTTGCTAGTTGATACTTTTGGTACAAAAGTGTATTTGCTATATAAAGGAGTATACGATCTTTTGAACTTGTTTGGATCAACCGCAAAAGTCACTTTTGGTTGTAGAGCCTTGTCTAACTTGGCTTTTAGATCTCTTACTTCTTTTTGCCAAATGTGACATGTCTCACAACCAAACCATGATGTAGGATCTATTTCAACTTTGTCCTTTTGAATGTCTAGCATAGATTGTTTTAAAGCTTCCATATCCTTTTCGGTTTTCTCAACTTTTGATTCAAGATATGAAAATATTTTCTTATTTGAGGCCAAAAGTTTGAAAGCTTTAATTGCATCTCTATGTAATTCTTCAAAAGCAAGTTTTAGTTGAGAATGAGATACCTTATCTACGAGTTCAGGTTTAAGATGACTTACAGCTTTCTTTTTCTTGTTTTGATGAGCCATGAAACATAGGTTTACTGATTCTTCTTCATCGCTTGATGAGCTTTCACTAGATGAATCACTTTCCCATGCTATGTAAGCTCTTTTAGGATTTGATTATATTTCAAACTCAATTTTTGAATTTCCTTCGCAAAAAATGGCGCCAAGAACACCATCCCCATTTGAATTTAAAAATCTCTGAAACTGAACCAAATTGATCAAGTGAAGGGTCTATCTCACTCGTTTTTTCACAAGGAACATGATGGTACCATTTAATTTCATTAATTTTTACCCTAAGATCATTGATTTTCTGATGAACACGAAGAACCCTAATTTCTGAGTTTCAATCTGAAATCGTGTATGTGCAAGATAAGTTGCAATTGATTGAGGGTTAATGATCCATGCATGTGCAGAAACAAGATGGTATGGTAGTTTTTCATTTATGATGCATGTATGATAGAGTTTGAAGTTCAAGAGAGCTTACCTTAAAAATGGCAAAACTGGAAATCGAATTCTGCAAATGAGGGATTCCAGATGTTGTTTCTTGATCTGAACACCTTCAGTGGACCTTATGGAACATGTTTGGATGCCTGGAACAATTTGAAAACCTCTTGATCAATCCATGGTACTCGATCTGCAGTATGGTTCAAGTGAGAATCAAGCTTAGTGATTTTGGTGTTCCAGATCATGTATGATGGTTGGAACAGTTCATATGAAGTATATGGATGATGTTTAGAAGGTTAGTTTGGACAGAATTTGCTTGGTATGGATTTTGGCATGATAAGGCTAGTGTTATGCATATTTGGAGGTGAGATGATGATTCTGAGTTTTGGGATGATTTGAGGTGTGTGAATGGTTCAAACACATCATATATGATGTTTATGAGATGTTAGAATCATTACTTTGGCCAGAACTTCAAGGGTTTGGAGGTTGAGTTTTCTACCTCTCTTTGAAACTTAAAACTTGCAATTCAAGAAAGAAAGAGAAAACCTATCTTTTGTGAGGTTTTGGTGTGATTTTGAATGAGGTAAGGGCCTCTATTTATAGGCCAAAGTGTCTGAACTCAGAGCTTTGCAACTTGCTTCAAGAATTGGTGATTTGGCTTAAGAGATAAAAAGGAATCTTTTACATTTAATGCAAAATGGTTAAAGTGACCAAACCATGGTTAAAACTCAAGCTTCTTATCCTCTTCCATTCTGATCTCAAATCAGAAAAATATCTTCAATTATTGCCTCTATGCATCATTATTTGGATCATTTGGCAAATTGGTTCATAACTTAGTGAAAATGGCATGAAATTTCAAGTGAAAAGTTCACTAATATCAAAATTCAAAACCATGGCTACACTCCATATTTTTTCATGCTCTTGGACATTTTGGAAAGCTCATGTTGCATACTTCAAAACCCTTGTTGAAAGTTTCTTCAAGACCTTTAAGGAAATGGGTGAAAAAGATCCATGAACTTTGAAGAAAATGAGATTTTGAGTGAAGTTTTCAAAAAGTACCAACTTTGAAGCTCCATATCTCTTAAATGGTTGATCTTATGGAAAAAAATTATATGTGTCAAAGTTGTTTATTGGATCAAAATCTACAACTTTCATGTTGGAAGTTTTTTTCAGTTTGTAGGTGAAATTTTGAGTTATTCCCTTCCAGAGTTTGGAAAAAACCATTGAAAAACACTTAGAAAATTTTCTAAGTATGAAAGTCAAACTTTGACTTTTTGATTCTTGATTGATTTTCTTGATTTTTCTTGATCAAATGACTTCTCATATCATATATTGATGATTTAAAACTTCAAAAGTCATGGTTGACCAAAATTCTTCAAAAGTCAATGGTGATCTTGTACAGTTGACTTTTTCAAACGAATCGCGTTTCTGGAGATTTCAAATGAAACAGGCTACCCTCATCAAATGAATGGTATGAATGGATCACATTGAAGCATTAGAGGATATTGAGCCATGGTTTGAGTTGTGACATCTTGTCCTGATTAAAAAGTCAGTTGTTCAGATGAATTAGGTCAAAAACCCTAATTGTCGACCAGATGAAATTGATGACTGTAGGTCTTGAATTGAGATGTAATTTCCATTGGATGTTGTCATATGGATTATTTGAAGATGATTGAAACCTTTGATTGACTTCCTGGGGATTTTTAGGGTTTCCCAAATGTGATCCCTGATTTCAGCCCCTGATAGTTCAAAACCCTGATCTGAGGATTTGTCTGATCAATCTTTGTGTAGGAGGTATCTTGAGCCAATAAATTAGATCAAGATAATGCACTTGAGGTCTTGATATCATGTCCCAAGTCATTGGGCCACATCCTGAGCAAAAGTCAGGAGTATGCTATCTTCAGTCAAAACCCTAATTCACTCGATTCAAAGCTGTTGAGCTTGTGAAGTGAATTTCTGAGGACTAAATGTTGATTGTTGATGAAGATAGTTCTTTTGGAATGAAGGGAGAACAAAACCCTAATTGATTGTTGCTTGTACTGATGAGTGATTTCTTGTTTAAATCCTACTGAGTCACAAGTAACAAACACAGGCTATGCAGTTTGTTAGAGATGCAAATGATGCATATGCAATGATATGAGGTGGTATCTTAGGTCAAAAATTGGGGTATGACAGTCCGGTGCTTAACGAAATTGGGGAGCCTGTCACTACTCGGAGGCATAAGTTTAGGTTTTTCTGGTCTCGGGATCATTTCGAGTATGGCACCAACCAGTACATCACCAAACTCTCTGATTTGGATGAGGATGCTCGGGGGGATTATGCCCTCCTCCAGAACTTCGTGCAGGGCCTTCCCACGGTCGCGAAGGTGGATCGTTCGGGGAAGCCTGTTGTTGATGAAGATGGGGAGATCGTCAGGGAACCGGGCGTGATTAGTATAAAGGAGCTTCTGGCCAGTGGGACGGATGAGGGTGCATTTGCCTATCTGGGTATCTTCCCCTCCCCCTTTGTTTCGTTTCATTATTTTAACTTGTTATTTTTGTAGTTTTTGGTAGTGATCTTATGGCGGGCTGATTCTCATGCTTTTCGTGTATTTTTCTTTGCAGAGTCAATGGATCGGGCGCGTCATGATCGGATGCTCAGACAGGCGAGCAAGGCCAAAGGAATTGTCAAGAAGAGTGCTGGTCCGAGGTTGGCTGCCGTGCAGAGGTCTCAGGCGACAGGATCGGGCACTTATTCATCCTCCCCAGCTGCAGCTGGTTCTCCGTTGCGAGCTTCTGATCAGGGTGAATCCCTGAGGCCGGTCACGGTGCTTCCTTCTCCTCTTCGTCAGCAGCCGGATCCGGATGCACTGGTTCGTCACAAGCGGCAGAGGGTTGAGGCCGTGGATCTGACCTAGGAGGAGGCCGGCGATATCTTCACCATCCCTTCATGCTTCCTCCAGCCCCGATTCTTTAAGGGAGGGCCTTCTTTCACCATTCCCCGTGTTGAGTCCCTTCATATCGAGGGTTTGGAGCCTTCTGTTCGTCAAAGGTTCCTGGTGCAAGATGCTTCAGCCATGGTCTAGGTCCTCGAGCTGGCTACTCTTTACGCTCGTTCGGCGCCCTTGTCTGCGGAAGTAGTGAGGCTGCTCGAGGAGGACGTTAAGGTGAAGACGTCTGCTCTGGCGGATCGGGACCAGATGCTAAAGGAGCGGGGTGAGGAGCTGGCGATCGTGAAGGCTCGGCTGAGTGCGAAGGAGGATGCCCCGGCGGACGTGCAGGGTCAGTACACTTTGCTCTCTCGGACTCTGTATGGAGCGATGTTATCTTCCTCGGTGAAGGAGGCATCTCTTCGCCGTTCTCAGGCTCCTGCTGAGGATGAGACGGAGGAGGAGAGGGCTCTCTTAACCCGGGCGGATTTGATCCAGTACATCAGAGTCTTGGGGGGCGATTATGTTGCTGCTGCCGAGGACACCTATAATTCTACTGTGGCCCAACTTAAGTTGAAGAATCATGGGGTGAAATTGGTGACCGAGGGTATCGGGTTGTATCATCGCGTGGAGGAGGACCAGATCGTCTCTCCGAACTTTGGGGAAGAGCCAGCGACTCAGGAAGCCGAGGAGGTTCAGATGGAAGAAGGTGTATGATGGTTTTTCTATGTTTAAGTGTTTGGCCTGTGAGCCTTTGTTTTGTACTGCTATTCCGGGGGGTATGCCCCCCGTTTTGATTTTGTAAGTATATTACCAGCTCGGTCTTCATGGCCGTAGTTGGGCATATTTTCGGGCTTTTTGCCCGTTTTTATTAAGGAATACTTAGTTTTTAACGTTTATTGTTTGATGTGCCCGTTTCTTGGAGTCTGTGTGCATGTGTTTTGAATCTTTGGACAGCGTGACGTTGGTTTCCAACGTCTTTGTCCTTTAATTACTTTTTTCGTTTCCCAAACGTTTCTATCCCTTTTTTTCTTCTATAAAAGGAGGTCTCATGGACCTTTCCTTCTTCATTTTTATGCAGGGATGGGTGCTGCTAAGGGAGGAAAGGTTTCTTCAACCTCATGCTCTCGTGGTATCAGTATCTCCATTCGAAGGAGTTCGCCCGTCAGGCAGAATAATGTGTTTTTCTTTTATTTGATGTGTACCTTGTAATTCTCGTGGATGATGAATAAAGTATCGTTGTTGTGCTTTTTCGCGTGTATGTTTGTTTTGTTTAATTGGAAGATTTGCTCGACTGTAATGTATCGATCGCCAAGTGTGTGGAACTGTGGTCGATTGTCGGGGTCATGTGCCTGGTGAGGGTGAGTCTCGGGTCTCGTTGTACTGAGTTCCGAGCCTCATGGCGTGAACGGTCCCCTCGCGAGCGGGGTGTTCTTCCGTCACGATACTTGTTTACGACAGGAGTGCTCGGTATTCGTGCCCCCCGAAGGACAAGGAGTTTGCTCGACTAGGAGAGCAGACTTCTGTCTTTTCGTCTCATTTCTTTAGGTGCTCGGCGTGTACCCGGGTGTTTACGGTGATTTCCGGTAAACAACCGCTAGTCCTCCAAACTATAAAATATACTTTGGTTACTCGCAGGATCGACTAGATTGATCCTAGGACATAGTCAAACAATTGTCTTTTAATATGATTTGGTTCATATTTGTTTGTTCTGGCTTCGAAAAACTTGTTTGTGGTATGATCATATGACTATTCACGTGAAATAACACTTGTTATATATGTTAATATAACTTCGACAAAGAAAACATAAACAAAAGCTTGTAAATTGCAGAAATGTAAAGTGCAAGAATATAACATGCAAGAATGTTAAATGCAGAAACGTAAAAATGCTTCGAAATGAAAGTTAAACGAAAAAGATAAAGAAATTGAAAAGATACTTGAATAAAGAAAGATACAAATGTGTTTAAAATGGTGTTGGTGTCATACGTACATTTCTCAGCGAACTCGTTCTCTAAACACTTGATACTTGAGTAATTTGTGAGTGATTTGTACAAAATGAACACCCGGAATCCTAACATTAAGACCCTTATTTATACTAATTTCGACCCTAACGATCCTACACTAGTCTGATGCCACGTTGCTCACATGAATCCCTGGGATGCCATCTGTCCTTGTTCGGTTACACAGACTATTTTGAAATTCAAATCCTCCCGCCTGAATCCTCTTTCGATACTTGGCAACGTGATCAGAACCGAGAATGCCACGAAAACACGTTAAGCCTCAGTACCCTTCGTATTTCGCAAAACGTCTAAGTCTTAAAGACAATACACTTCGAATTAGCTCCGATTCTAACCATCTTTACTTCAACTTAAACAACATCCTCGAAACATGGCCATCAGTAGCCATATTCAATCTTAGAAATGGTCATCAGTAACCATCTTTCTTCGAATTCTAACTCTTCAAAGAATATTTCCTCTAAACGAAATCTCCAGCCAACAAATTGCCCCCAATAAATGCCTGTTTCGAAAACAAGAGAAATAGGCGTTTCTTGTTATGATGAGATTTCGTTTTACTCATTTTTAGAGTTCCAAGACATCTGACTAACGTCATAATCATTTATGACTCCACTTTCAAAACGTCTTGTCATTTTCAAAAACGTCTCCTCAGAACTTACATTCCCACGTTCTGTCATTACTTTATGATCATTACTCCTATATATTAGGAGTAAGGCTACCAACTGTTCGACCGCCGTTGGATTAAATCAACGCTTGCCGCGTGTCCTTTGACCTTTACCCAAAAGATTTGAAAGGGTTTCCGTTAAACCTTTAAATACTTGAACTTTACCCTCACATAACTTTCACTTCTATTCTCCTATTATCATCACATAAAAGAAATCCCCTTTGGTTTCGTTTAACCCAGTTCTTAAAGCAATCTCATCTATGGCGTCTTCTTCAACTTCAAATGTTCTCCAACCTATTCAGAAGCTTCAAAATCCTACACAAATAGGGAATCAACAACACATTCCGGAGCCAAATGCCGCAGAAATGCGTGCTATTTACGCTTCTCAAGTAATCATCCCTTTTGAACTTTGTGATAAAATTCACGCCTTCATGGGTCCTTTATCTAGAGGAAATAACCCTTCTCTGGGTAAATATTTCCCTGCTTATTATAAAACTAGGCCCTTGGTTAGCAAGAACAAAATAGATGAAGATGGCCACCCAATCTTAGCTAACACTGATAATGCAGATGGCACTCTGATTGAAGCCACTATGACCTTAGAAAAAATTAGGTTAAACTATGTAACCAATTTCGTGAAAGTCTTTAGGTCAATTCCTTTAGCAAAAGATCCCGACCTGTATTACGCTTGGCTAACTAAAGTGGAAAAACAAAAGGCTTCTTTTTGGAAACAACTAGGGATTTATGACCTAATCCAGTTATCCAAAACAGGTTTAGAATATAACCAAACCATGTTAGTAGCGTCAGTTCATTTCTGGGATGCTTCTCACAACACTTTCCACCTTCCATGTGGAATGGTTACCCCTACTCTCTTCGACATAGCCGCTATCACAGGACTTCGACCAACTGTAGAAACCTTCGATCCCAACTTCATGGATACTGACACCATCCACTTTAACGAAGCGACAGTCACTTATACTGCTTTTACCCAAAGATACCATGTCGAAACGACCACAGAAGTCACAGATGAAGAACACATTGCACTTCTAGCACTCTGGCTTTCGAGATGCGTTTTTTGTTCTAGGTCTATACAAGTAGCAAAAAGATATCTTTGTATGGCTAACCAGATAAATGCTGGGAAAAAGTTAAACTTAAGCCAGTTAATTCTAGGATTTCTCTACGAGAATCTTGGTGAAGCAACAGACCTTGTTAAGAACTACAAAACAGGATCTCTTCTCTTTGCTGGTCCCTTCTGGTTGTTGTAGTTATGGCTCAATGCCACTTTTGAAGCTCATCTCCCATACAAAGGGTTTGTAAATGAAGAAGATCCGGCCATAAAAAATCGAACGGTAGAAGGAAACAGATTGGCTCACCTGACTCCAAAAGAAGAAACGGGCAAGCTTCGTGAAACCTTCTTAGCATACATGATGATGTTTGCTAAACGGTATCAATTTAGCCCCTCCATGGCTCCATTTGTGCAAAGGAAAGTGGGTCCTGAGTGGTTCACTCGAGAATTTCCAACAATGTCTCCAGATCAACAAGCCGAATCCATGGTTATCTAGGAAGCTTTCCTTACCCCAAAGCTGTTATATCACCGACTTCGATCTCCCAAAAGTCACTGCTGTCTTCTTTGTTACCAACCAAATCTGGTATCGAGACAATTTGGATTGGTTCAACTGAAGCCAAAGTGTATGTACGATAAAAGGAATCACATGTGTCTACACACTCTGCATCTAGCGGAAGATGAATATGAGTCCAAAATCTCCAAATATGTTGGCATCACCACTCTCTCTCCCATCTCTTTCGAACCTGCTTTTTACTCTACCATAGATTTTCATCAATGGTGGACAGATTACTATACTACACAAATCTTCGATGCTGAGAGCCTTACTCAAGAACTAACTGAAGCTTTTGCTGATGTGCAGGAGAACTTCCATAAAGGTACTTCAACTCATATTAAAGAAATCCAAGCTTTTCAAAAATTATTTGAAACTATCTACAGGACTGATGACCTTAGTCGGACCATTCGTGAAGCTGCGGTCACTTTACGTGAAAAGTTTTCTACTAAACTGGATAAGTTGAAATTGCCCACGTATGTTCGACCTGAACTACGTTATGAAGTGGCTTTTGAACTTAATCCTCCGAAATTCCCTCCACTACCTAGTGCTGATTTTGGTGTGGCTCTAAGTCCTCCTTTTCTAGACTGGTTTGTGTGTGGGAATGCCATTAAAATCCTTCAGGAACAATCTAAAAAACACGCTGAACGAGTGGTCCCGACTAAGCATACCCTAGATACTTTCAAAGGACATCTTCATATAGGTCTTGAGCACGTTCGTGTCTTGTCTCCAATACCTGAAGGTTGGGGTTTAGACAATCGTTCGACTAACTTTTCCTTCTTTACTCAAATACTGATTTCTATCTTGTTCACAGCTGTTACTCGAAAGAAAAGTATCAAGGAAGCCCCTGCACAGAAAGGCGCTGGAGCTTCAAAAAGCACCAAGACAAGTGGGAGTGACTCCGTCACTACTGGAAAAAAACTCACGGTATATTCATACCTTACATTCTGACTTGTGTAATTTTATGAACATTGCTTACTTTAATTACTGTGCATTTCCAGAGTTTGAAGCCTCCGACCCCTTCAAAGCGGAAAGTTTCTCCCACCAATGTTTCAGATGATGAAGATAAATCTTCTCCTCGTACCAGACAAGCAGCGAAGAAAAGACAGAAGGCTACCATTCCTTTAGCTAAAGAAAAGGAATCTGGAACTTCGAAACTCACTTCATCGAGTGATAAGATATCTTCTGATGAATCACCTTTAAAGGTCGCTTGTGCTATTCCCATTGTGGAAAGCCATAACTCGAGCCCAGATAACGTCCCAAACAAGGTACTTGGATCTTATAACATAATCACCTTTTATACTTAACTTCAACAACCAAGTTTATCTCTTACCTTGTCGATACAGGATGACGTGGGCACCGCTACTTCTAATCTCAACACTTCAAACCTCAGCATTGACCTTGGCAACCTTCAAGGTATGCATTTGTCTCTTCGATTGACAAACAACTCTTTGATGGCTTCTTGTCTTAACAAAATTTAACCTACGTAACAGGTGTCCCTTAACGTAAATCTCCTGCCCTTTCTGAAATCCTCGAAGATGCTCAACCTATCACGACCAACGTCTCTCCTGCGCATGTCGAGGAAAGTCATTCGAATGACTCTTCTCCGCTTACCCATCGAGATGGAGACATGGAAGAGATCCCACAAAATTCAAATAGCGGCAACATAGTCAACCAACCAATCGAGAGCGAAGACACTATCTCTGAACATGAAGATGCAGATGAAACTTCTAACTCGCCTCCTCCCGACAATAATGAAACTTCGACTCTTGGGAATATATTTACTCCTGTGGCTACTTCGAAGCAGACCACTGCAGTGCTTACTCCTACAGAATTGGAGCAACTCAAAGAGACTAATCCCGTAAGCTTTCTCAAGGCTATGATGAATGCTAAGGGTATTTCGCCTATCCGGCTCGAGCCTTCTTCGACTGTTTTGACGAACGGTGGTAAGGAAAATGACATTCCAATGCTCCTTCGTCAAATAAAGGAAAAGCTCTTTAAGACCAGTCTTATTGAAACTCTGCGCAAGGACTCCACCAGCTGTTTTGGTTTAATCAACCTTTTGAAGAAAGTGGATCTACTCCAGGTCTCAGACGAAGTCTCCGATGTAATTGTCTCGCTAAGTTCCCTCCTGGATCAACTTCAAGCTGATAATCTACGCAAATGGGATGTTGATGAAAAACTCAAGGCGAAAATGATTTCTCACAATTCTTCGTGGAAAGCTGCCAATGACGCAACAGACAAGGCTAGCGCCCTTGAGCTTGAAAACACAAAACGCCAGGAAGAATACAAAACTTGTGAGACGAACATCAAATCCTGGGAGCAGAAAATTAAACGTCTCGAAAAGAAAATAAGCAACGCTAAATCCCGTCAAGAAGAGATCAAACAATCTCAGCAGCATGAGTTGAACGAAGTGGCGCAGCCAGGAATTCAACATCTCGAGGTGGTGCAGAAGTTAGTGCCAGAGATCGAAGAATTGAACAAACAACAAGCACTAATCGAACGTCTTCTGACGTTGTGGGCTTCTCAATATGCCAAAATAAAGGATAGTCTTCCTAAGGACTTTTATTAGTTGTTCTGATCTCTGTAACATCTTTTGAATCTAGTACTTTGTCTTTTTTGTATTCAAAATTAGTCCAGGAATATATGCAAACTTTCCTTCTAATTATATATATATATATATATTATATTTTGCAACTATCATAAGTAATACTTTAACAAATCTTAAATTGTCAAAAATTTACTTATTATTTTTTAGCTGTCATAATGACCTTGATAGTGTATCTATGTGGCATAATTACTCCTCGCAGCCTCTTTAAGCCTAGACTTGACGTTTCCACTCCCTTAGCCGCAACCATCATTAAATGATGACATCATTTTTCAAAACGTCTATTTGAGACATGCGTGTATCAGTTTCTGAAATGATTACACTTCAACTTCCAAGGCGGGAAACGACGAACTCCATAACTTCTCTTGGGGAAACCATACGAGGTCCAATCAAAACTTAAAAGATAACCACTCCTTTATGGGCAACGTACTCTATATAAGGCTTAGAATTCTACTTATTTCTTCATTCTCTCACAAAGCTCTTATCAAAGTTTCCTCTCTCCCCCTTATACTTTTTTAAATACAGAGTTTGAGAAACTTCTTTTGTACTCTCTTCTTCAAAATGAAACAACCTTTGACTTACACTACCATCAGGTCCTCCATTAAAAAGGAATTCAAACTCTCTGTGGAAGAGTTCGATGAGAACCACATCAATGTTGGTGCACTCTTTGCTAACCAACAACTCCGGTTTTACCAGGGAATCCTGGAGGGATCCGTTTATCCAAACATGTTGGCAGACTTCTGGGAGTTTGCATCCCTCCGCATAGATCCGGAAGGAAGAACCACCATTGTGTCTAAAGTTTGAAGAGCCCATATTACCATTACTCCCTCAACTATCTCTGAACTGATGAGGTGTGATAATCTTGGAGAAGCGTTTGACGATAACATCATTAACATGACTACCTCTGATGTCTTGAGGGCCCTCATGGCTAATGATCCTTTTGAAGGATAGAAAAACACTTAGAAAGGGGGGGATTGAATAAGTGTGACTTTAAATCTTGGACGATAAAAATAAATTGCACAATTATTTTTATCCTGGTTCGCTGTTAACGAAGCTACTCCAGTCCACCCCCGCAGAGATGATTTACCTCAACCTGAGGATTTAATCCACTAATCGCACGGATTACAATGGTTTTCCACTTAGTCCGCAACTAAGTCTTCCAGAGTCTTCTGATCACACACTGATCACTCCAGGAACAACTGCTTAGATACCCTCTAAGACTTTTCTAGAGTCTACTGATCAACACGATCACTCTAGGCTTAGTTCACTCCTAAGACTTTCCTAGAGTATTCTGATCAACACGATCACTCTAGTTACAAACTGCTCAGCCAACTGCTAAGACTTCCTAGAGTATACTGATCACACGATCACTCTAGTTCCTTACAACTTAATGTAATCTATTCAAGAGTTTACAAATGCTTCTTAAAAGCGATAATCACAACTGTGATATTTCTCTTAACGTTTAAGCTTAATCTCACTAAGATATTACAACAGCAATGTAGTGAGCTTTGATGAAGATGAAGATTCTGAGTTTAGATTTGAACAGCGTTTCAGCAAGTTTGATATAAGTTGTTTTGGTGCAGAATCGTTAACCTTGCTTCTCATCAGAACTTCATATTTATAGGCGTTGAGAAGATGACCGTTGAATGCATTTAATGCTTTGCGTGTTCCGTACAGCATCGCATTTAATGTTATACGCTTTTGTCAACTACCTCGAGCCTTGTTCACGCTGTGTCTACTGACGTAGCCTTTAGTAGCTTTTAACGTTCCTTTTGTCAGTCAGCGTAGTCTGCCACCTGTACTTCCTTCTGATCTGATGTTTGTGAATACGACGTTTGAATATCATCAGAGTCAAAACAGCTTGGTGCATAGCATCTTCTGATCTTCTGACCTTGAAGTGCTTCTGAGCGTGATACCATCTTCTGATCTTCAGTGCTTCTGATCTCATGTTCTTCTGATGCTTCCATAGACCCATGTTCTGATTCTGCTTCGACCATCTTCTGATGTCTTGCCAGACCATGTTCTGATGTTGCATGCTGAACCATTTGAGATACAACTTCTGAGCGCTGAATTATGCGTACTCTTTATATATATTTCCTGAAAGGGAAATTGCATTGGATTAGAGTACCATATTATCTTAAGCAAAATTCATATTATTGTTATCATCAAAACTAAGATAATTGATAAGAACAAATCTTGTTCTAACAATCTCCCCCTTTTTGATGATGACAAAAACATATATAAATGATATGAATTTGCGATCAGAAAGAGTAGACGGCAAAAGACAAATTACACAGCTATAGCATAAGCATATGAATATGTCTCCCCCTGAGATTAACAATCTCCCCCTGAGATAAATAATCTCCCCCTGAAATAAATACTCGAAGAACTTTGATAAAAGACTTCCCTGATTATTTCGGTAGAGACGATCATATAAGCTTCTGCCTTCAGAGAATTCATAGCTTCTGACTTCTGCTTCCATTGGACAGCTTCAGAACTTGAATTTCTTTAGATCCTTAGAACACTCACAGCTTCTGATTCCTGCTTCCATCGTGGACAGCTTCAGAACTTGAATTTCTTTGATCTTCAGAACATTCACAGCTTCTGACTTCTGCTTCCATTCAGGACAGCTTCAGAACTTGAATTTTCTGGATCTTTTAGAACATTCACATCTTCTGATTTCTGCTTCCCTCGGATAGCTTCAGAACTTTGAATGTCTACCAACATCACTTCATGCTAGATTTATATCAGAACATTGTTGAATGTACCAGAGCATCACCTGAAATGTTACAGAACAAAAACTAAACGACAAAAGTCAGCATGAACGAGTTAGAACATAAAATGTATGTTTGAACACATTATATGTATCAGAGCCATATAGGCTGAAATAATGTATCAGAGCAAATAATGTATCAGAGCCATAACATTATATGTATCAGAGCAAATAGAATTTTGTCAGAACAGGATAGACAATGATATTCAAATTCTATTATCAGTGCTTCTGATTCATTCTTCTTTCTTGCTTCTGATCTCTGAAGCTTGATAGCACTCAGCTTGCTTCAGTTTCCATGGTTTTGCTTCTTGTGTTTGCTTCTGAAGATTCACTTCACTTCTGTGTACCTGCAAAACACTTAAACCATGTAGAACTTGCAGTTCTTGTTAGTGAATGTGTGGGAGCCTTTACCCAGCAACTGATAGATTAATCAAATCATTTATCATTTATCTTCTCCCCCTTTTTGTCATAACATCAAAAAGAAAATTTAAAAAGATTCAGATGTATAAAACGACAAATAAAACATTTACTGGAATGTAAAACACAAAGAAACTTTTCATTGATAATCAAAAGATATTACAAAAGGTTCCTATGTTTAACAAGATGAAAAACATTCCTAGCAAATACAAAGTAGAATTTCCAAAGAGGAAATGACTACAAAAATTAAAAAATACAACATTCGGTCAAGAAACTCAACATAGAAGTTGAGCATATCTTCCTACAACTCAAGAAAGTCTTCTGTCTTTGGATGAAAGTTGATAACAACATCAAAGAAGAGTCTGACTTGAGCGGTATTAGAAGAGCCATCCCGAGATGCACAGAGATCTGTCGCCTTTGAGTCATGGAGCTTCAACAGACTTAGAGTGAACGCTAGGTTTTGAGAGAAGAAATGAAAAACGAGAGAGAGAGAGAGAGAAAAAAAACTTTAAGAGGAAGACAAAGAGATAGGAAACCAAAAACCATTTTGAAGAGTATTTAAAAGAAAATAAAGTGAAACGAATGAAGAAAAGCATTTAATGTTACGTGACGTGAGGAGAGATAATAAAGACAAATGAGGTGACTAGCACAGTTACCTATGGTCGGCGTCCCTTCAACTGCACGCGCGCTTATCCATGAATAGTAACGACAGGTTTACCATCCCGAGATAAAACGTAACAGCTGTTTTGCTTTAAAAGAGGTTCTGAATCAACTTAGACAATGAAACGTTAGTAATAACCGAATCATAATTTCTAAAAGATTTCAATCAGAACTTCTGACAAAAAAAAAATGTTCCACATTCATTTCAGAAGATACTCATACATGAGAACTTCTCATCTTCTCATTCTGGGCATAAATCCATACTGATGTTCTTCAGAATGAACTTAAACCTATCTTCAGCCAGGGGTTTTGTAAAGATATCAGCCCATTGATGGTCTGTATCAACAAAGTTTAAAGATATGACACCCTTCTGAACATAGTCCCTTATGAAATGATGTTTAATCTCAATATGTTTAGCTTTTGAATGAAGAATAGGATTCTTAGATAAACATATAGCAGAAGTATTATCACAGAATATAGGAATGTTACTCTCAAATATCTGATAATCTTCTAACTGACTCTTCATCCAGAGCATCTGTGTACTACAACCAGCAGCAGCTACATATTCTGCTTCTGTCGTTGATAGAGCAATAGTTGCTTGCTTCTTGCTGTACCAGGAGATCAAATGACTTCCAAGAAATTGGCAACTTCCTGAAGTACTTTTTCTTTCAATTCTGTCTCCAGCATAATCAGCATCGCAGAATCCTACTAAGTTGTATTCTTTAGATTTTCTGTAAACTAAGCCAACATTAGTAGTACCTTTCAGATACCTTAGAATTCTCTTAACAGCAGTTAAATGAGATTCTCTAGGATCTGATTGGAATCTAGCACACAAACAAACACTGAACAGAATGTCAGGTCTAGAAGCAGTCAGATATAGAAGAGATCCAATCATAACTCTGTATAACTTCTGATCTACCTTCTTACTTACCTCATCCTTACCTAGGATGCATGTTGGATGCATAGGAGTTTTGGCTTCTTTGCAGTCCAGAAGATTAAACTTCTTCAGAAGTTCCTTCACATACTTGGTTTGGTGAACATATGTTCCTTCTGATGTTTGATTTATTTGTATTCCAAGGAAATACTTGAGTTCTCCCATCATGCTCATTTCAAACTCAGCCTGCATAGACTCAGCAAACTCCTTTCCAAGTGTAGCATTAGATGTTCCAAAAATAATATCATCTACATATATTTGACAAATTAAAATATCCTTTTCAAAGGTTTTACAAAAGAGAGTAGTGTCCACTTTTCCTCTAGTGAAACCATTATCTAGAAGGAAAGAACTTAAGCGTTCATACCAAGCTCTGGGAGCTTGCTTCAATCCATATAATGATTTCTTTAGTTTAAACACATGATTCGGAGACATAGAGTCTTCAAAACCAGGAGGTTGATGGACATAAACTTCTTCATCTATATAACCATTTAAGAAGGCACTCTTAACATCCATTTGATAGAGAGTGATGTTATGTTGAGTGGCAAAAGAAATTAATAGACGAATAGATTCTAACCTGGCCACTGGTGCAAAGGTTTCTGTATAATCAATCCCTTCTTGCTGACTATAACCCTGAGCCACCAGTCTGGCTTTGTTTCTTACCACTTCACCTTTCTCACTGAGCTTGTTTCTGAAGACCCATTTTGTACCAATTATATTGAATCCATCTGGTCTAGGAACAAGATCCCAAACATCATTCCTTGTAAACTGATTCAGTTCTTCTTGCATAGCAATTATCCAGTCTGGATCTTCTAGAGCATGATCAACAGAAGTTGGCTCGATCAAAGATACAAGACCTAATTGACAGTCTGCATTGTTCTTAAGGAATGCTCTTGTTCTGATTGGATCATCCTTCTTTCCAAGAATGACATCTTCTGAATGACCAGAGATGAGTCTGGATGATCTTCTGACAGATGGTTCTTCAGAAATACTTAGATCCTCCAGAGAAGCTGATACTTGATCTTCTGGTTCTTTGCTTCTGAGGAGCTCTGCTTCTGATGCGTTGCTTCTTGGCTCAACAACTTCTGATATATCAATATCACAATCTGCAAAAATATCAAACTGCTTTGGTTTTTCAGAACCAAGCTTATCATCAAACCTGATATTGATTGATTCTTCTACAACCAATGTTTCAGTATTGTATACTCTGTAGCCTTTTGAGCGTTCAGAATATCCAAGAAGGAAACACTTTTGAGCTTTGGAATCAAACTTACCAAGATGATCTTTAGTGTTCAGAATAAAGCATACACATCCAAAAGGATGGAAATATGAAATGTTGGGCTTTCTATTCTTCCACAATTCATAAGGAGTCTTATTTAGAATAGGTCTGATAGAGATTCTATTCTGAATATAGCATGCAGTGTTTATTGCTTCCGCCCAGAAATGCTTAGCCATATTGGTTTCATTGATCATGGTTCTGGCCATTTCTTGCAGAGTCCTATTCTTTCGCTCTACAACCCCATTTTGCTGTGGAGTTCTAGGACAAGAGAAATCATGGGCAATACCATTTTCTTTGAAGAATTCTTCAAAGGATCTGTTCTCAAATTCACCACCATGATCACTTCTGACCTTTATGATTTTACACTCTTTTTCAGATTGAATCTGAATGCAGAAATCAAAGAACACTGAATGAGTCTCATCCTTGTGTTTTAAGAATTTTACCCAAGTCCAGCGGCTATAATCATCTACGATGACTAATCCATATTTCTTTCCTCTGACAGATGCTGTTTTGACTGGTCCAAACAGATCAATGTGCAAGAGTTATAATGGCCTTGAGGTAGAAACAACATTCTTAGACTTGAATGCAGGTTTGGAGAACTTGCCCTTCTGACATGCTTCACAAAGAGCATCTGATTTGAATTTCAGATTAGGGAGTCCTCTGACCAGATTCAGTTTGTTAATCTGAGAAATCTTTCTCAAACTAGCATGACCTAATCTTCTGTGCCAGACCCACTGCTCTTCAGAAACAGACATAAGACAGGTCACCTTCTGACTCATAAGATCTTGCAGATCTGTCTTATAAATGTTGTTCTTCCTCTTGCCTGTAAATAGGATTGAGCCATCCTTCTGATTTACAGCCTTGCAGGACTTTTGATTAAAGATTATATCATAACCATTGTCACTCAATTGACTGATAGATAAGAGGTTATGAGTTAATCCTTCTACAAGAAGTACATTAGAAATGGAAGGAGAGTTACCAGACTTTATAGTTCTAGAGCCAATTATCTTGCCCTTCTGATCTCCTCCAAACTTGACTTCTCCTCCAGACTTAAGCACCAGGTCTTGGAACATAGACCTTCTTCCTGTCATGTGTCGCGAGCATCCAGAGTCCAGGTACCATGACATGTTGTGCTTTGTCCTTCTTGCAGCCAAGGATATCTGCAATAGGAATAATCTTATCCTTAGGTACCCACATTTTCTTGGGTCCTTTCTTGTTAGATTTTCTCAAGTTCTGATTGAACTTGGGTTTAGCATTATAAGCAATAGGAGGAACAGCATGATAATTTTTAATGTGAGTTTCATGATATTTCCTAGGTTGTGTTACATGCTTCTTGGTGTGTGTTATGTGAAAACTTTGAGCATGTGAAGTGTGCCTAATATCATGAGAGTGGCCATACTTGAACTGATCATACAATGGCTTGTATGTAATTTTCATTTCATCAACAGGTTCAAGTTTGTATGGGGTTTCACCCTCAAAACCAATGCCTACTCTTTTGTTTCCAGACACAGCATATATCATAGAAGCTAGCTGACTTCTGCCAATACTTCTAGATAAGAACTTCCTGAAACTTAAATCATATTCTTTCAGAATATGGTTTAGACTCGGAGTGGATTTTTCTGAATCAGAAGGAGATCCAACATTATTGGATAATTTTAAAAGTTTTTCTTTTAATTCAGAATTTTCCAACTCAAGCTTCTTTGTTTCAAATTCAAATTGCTTTTTCAGCTTTTTGTATTTGAGACTAATTTGAGACTTGAGTTCCAGTAGTTCAGTTAGACCGGAAACTAACTCATCTCTAGTGAGTTCAGAAAATACCTCTTCAGAATCTGATTCTGATGTAGATTCTGATCCGTCATCTTCTGTCGCCATCAGCGCACAGTTGGCCTGCTCATCTTCTGAATCATCTTCTGACTCATCCCAGGTTGCCATAAGACCTTTCTTCTTATGAAACTTTTTCTTGGGACTTTCCTTCTGAAGATTTGGACATTCATTCTTGTAGTGTCCAGGCTCATTGCATTCATAGCACATGACCTTCTTCTTGTCAAATCTTCTTTCATCAGAAGATTCTCCACGTTCAAATTTCCTTGAACTTCTGAAGCCTCTGAACTTCCTTTGCTTGGTCTTCCAGAGTTGATTTAGCCTTCTGGAGATCAGGGACAGTTCATCTTCTTCTTCAGATTCGGATTCTTCAGGATCTTCTTCTCTGGCCTGAAAAGCGTTAGTGCATTTCTTGATATTTGATTTTAATGCAATAGACTTACCTTTCTTTTGAGGCTCATTTGCGTCCAGCTCTATTTCATGACTTCTCAAGGCGCTGATAAGCTCTTCCAGAGAAACTTCATTCAGATTCTTTGCAATCTTGAATGCAGTCACCATAGGACCCCATCTTCTGGGTAAGCTTCTGATGATCTTCTTTACGTGATCAGCCTTGGTGTATCCCTTGTCAAGAACTCTCAATCCAGCAGTAAGAGTTTGAAATCTTGAAAACATCTTTTCAATGTCTTCATCATCCTCCATCTTGAAGGCTTCATACTTCTGGATTAAGGCTAGAGCTTTAGTCTCCTTGACTTGAGCATTTCCTTCATGAGTCATTTTCAAGGACTCATATATGTCATAGGCCGTTTCCCTGTTAGATATCTTCTCATACTCAGCATGAGAGATAGCATTCAGCAAAACAGTTCTGCATTTATGATGATTCCTGAAAAGCTTCTTTTGATCATCATTCATTTCTTGCCTTGACAGCTTCACGCCACTGGCATTTACTGGATGTTTGTAACCATCCATTAGAAGATCCCATAGATTACCATCTAGACCCAGAAAGTAACTTTCCAGTTTATCTTTCCAGTATTCAAAGTTTTCACCATCAAATACCGGCGGTCTAGTATAACCATTGTTACCGTTGTATTGCTCAGCAGAGCCAGATGTAGATGCAGGTGTAGATGTAGACTTTTCACTTTCATCAACCATCTTTTAAATGAAGCGTTTTTCTCTTCCTGAATCTTTTCTAAACACGATTAAGTGCTTGCACCTTAGAACCGGCGCTCTGATGCCAATTGAAGGATAGAAAAACACTTAGAAAGGGGGGGATTGAATAAGTGTGACTTTAAATCTTGGACGATAAAAATAAATTGCACAATTATTTTTATCCTGGTTCGCTGTTAACGAAGCTACTCCAGTCCACCCCCGCAGAGATGATTTACCTCAACCTGAGGATTTAATCCACTAATCGCACGGATTACAATGGTTTTCCACTTAGTCCGCAACTAAGTCTTCCAGAGTCTTCTGATCACACACTGATCACTCCAGGAACAACTGCTTAGATACCCTCTAAGACTTTTCTAGAGTCTACTGATCAACACGATCACTCTAGGCTTAGTTCACTCCTAAGACTTTCCTAGAGTATTCTGATCAACACGATCACTCTAGTTACAAACTGCTCAGCCAACTGCTAAGACTTCCTAGAGTATACTGATCACACGATCACTCTAGTTCCTTACAACTTAATGTAATCTATTCAAGAGTTTACAAATGCTTCTTAAAAGCGATAATCACAACTGTGATATTTCTCTTAACGTTTAAGCTTAATCTCACTAAGATATTACAACAGCAATGTAGTGAGCTTTGATGAAGATGAAGATTCTGAGTTTAGATTTGAACAGCGTTTCAGCAAGTTTGATATAAGTTGTTTTGGTGCAGAATCGTTAACCTTGCTTCTCATCAGAACTTCATATTTATAGGCGTTGAGAAGATGACCGTTGAATGCATTTAATGCTTTGCGTGTTCCGTACAGCATCGCATTTAATGTTATACGCTTTTGTCAACTACCTCGAGCCTTGTTCACGCTGTGTCTACTGACGTAGCCTTTAGTAGCTTTTAACGTTCCTTTTGTCAGTCAGCGTAGTCTGCCACCTGTACTTCCTTCTGATCTGATGTTTGTGAATACGACGTTTGAATATCATCAGAGTCAAAACAGCTTGGTGCATAGCATCTTCTGATCTTCTGACCTTGAAGTGCTTCTGAGCGTGATACCATCTTCTGATCTTCAGTGCTTCTGATCTCATGTTCTTCTGATGCTTCCATAGACCCATGTTCTGATTCTGCTTCGACCATCTTCTGATGTCTTGCCAGACCATGTTCTGATGTTGCATGCTGAACCATTTGAGATACAACTTCTGAGCGCTGAATTATGCGTACTCTTTATATATATTTCCTGAAAGGGAAATTGCATTGGATTAGAGTACCATATTATCTTAAGCAAAATTCATATTATTGTTATCATCAAAACTAAGATAATTGATAAGAACAAATCTTGTTCTAACACCTTTTAGTGCTAAGATCATTAGGATCTGGCACCAGATTTTAGTGGGCAACTTTCGTCCATGAAACCAGGACCAAGACAGCATCATGATGGAAGATCTGGAGTTCATACTTTGTGATCTCCAAGGAAGGAAAATAAACTTTCCGTTGCTGATCTTCAAGCAACTTGTCGAAGCTGTTGCTATGGCTGCCTCTCGTCAAGGCATGGTAACATGCCTTCCTTATGGCAGGTTGTTGTCCTACATGTTTCTCAAAAAAGGTATAGTGAGGAGAATGCGTATGGAAGGATCTCTAGATCTTTTCGAAGCAGAAAGCTTGCCCCTGTTGTCCTTGGAAGGTATAGAACAAAGGATCAACTAAAGGGTGCGTTGTTTGAGGCTTTGATGGAGGTGTTATAGGTCTTAGTTTTATTGTTCAAAATTTTGAATGCTCCTATTGATAGCCTCTAGTATGCTTCTATTTTTGTAGCCCTGGTTGCTCATGGAAACACAATCTTCCAAAATGAATGTACTCTTCTAATCATAATGAAATATATTTTGACATTGCTCTGTCTTCTTACTTTATTTACCACATATCTCACTTGGACATGAAGCCATTTTGGTGCTTGTTCAACCATTTTGGCCTATGTAGCATACTTTAAATATCTACATTTTTGCAATTTTTACTTCGTGCATGCTTCGTTTGTATCTTTTTAGATATTTCCCATTCACTCTTAAGATCCTGCGATCTTCTGCCAACTCTTCTATCTCATAAGCATTATTTGAGAATACTTTTAAAATTCGAAAGGGTCCTTCCCAGTGTGGGGACCATTTACCTAAAACCTGATTCTTTCGATCTATAGGTAAAATAACTTTCCAAACTAAGTCATTATTAATAAACGTTTTACCTTTCACCTTTTTATTGTATGCTCTGGACACCCTTTCTTTTTGTTTTTTTATCATTTCCAACGATCGAAGTCTATCTTCGTCCAAATCCACTAATTCGTTCATCATCAATTCCCAATACATGTTTGGAGGGATTTCTACCTGTCTTTGGATCCGGAATGATTGCAAGTATATCTCAACTGGGAGCGCTGCATCGTGTCCGAATGTCAATTGAAAAGGTGTAGTGTTTGTAGCTTCTTTTGGTGACGTTCGACATGCCCAGAGCGCTTGGTCTAAAATTTTGTTCCAGCTCTTAGGTTTTTTCCTTACGTGTTTCTTTATTAGACCGATTATTATCTTATTTGCTGCTTCAACTTGTCCATTTGCCTGAGCGTAGTAAGGTGTAGAGGTAAACAGTTTGAACCCCATTTCTTTGGCGAACTCTTGCATCTTTCGCCCAGTAAACACTGATCGTTGATATGTGGTTATACTTTCCGGGATTCCGAATCTGTATATAATGTGTCTTTGAATAAACTCAATCACAGCCTCCTGATCCACATTTGCAAGTGGTATCGCTTCGACCCATTTTGTGAAGTAGTCTATTCCTACTAAGATATATCTTTGACCTTTGGAAGACTTGGGGTGAATTTCCCCAATTAAGTCTAGTGCCCGGCCTCTGAAAGGCCATGGTTTTATTATTGAACTTAATTCGTTTGCAGGAGCATGTTGAATACCTGCGTGCTCTTGACATTCTTGACATCCTTTTGCAAATTCTATGCAATCTTTTAACATAGAGGGCCAATACATTCCATATCGAAACAAAAGCCATTTCATTTTGTGCCCCGCTTGGTGTGCACCACATGCTCCACTATGTACATTCGAGAGAGCCAAATATGCTTCCGCTTCACCCAGACATTTTAGCAAAACTCCTTCGGGAGTTTTCTTAAACAATTTGTTTCCCATCAAGAAGTATAATAAGGCTCGATACTTTACCTTTCTATCTGTGTCTGTCGAAGGGTCTTTTAAATAGTTCACAATTGGACTCCTCCAATCTGTGTCCGCTAAAGAGTCTATATTTAAAACCTCAAACTCCTCTTTGTTAGCGAAACCTAATTGTGAGTTTTCCAGATCACTTGAAGAAAGCTTGGTAACCATTCCTTTGCCTCTTACTTCGATCAGTTCTTCTAGTTTTTTCTTTGATACCCCGTATCCTGAAGCTAATTGTGCCAAATCATTCGCTTCTTGATTATTCAACCTTGAGACGCGATTTAACTCCACATACTCGAATTTTTTAAGCAGCCTATTTGCTATGAAAAAATACATGATCAAAATCTCTTTGATACATTTGTATTCCTTCGTCAGTTGCTTAATCACTAGCTCGGAGTCTCCTTTAATTTCGACACTGGTTGCCCCAATTCTAACAAAGCTTCAAGTCCAGCGATCAGTGCTTCGTATTCAGCTTCGTTGTTGGAGCATAAGGGACCTTCAATCTTATACTTGAGCTTTGTTGGAATTCCATCAGGAGAAATTATTAGTATTCCAACGCCGCTTCCTTCTTTATGGGTCGAACCATCGAAGTATAACTTCCAAGACTTCAATTCTACATATTGCTGAAGATTCACAACCACTGCATGGTCAACAATGAAATCTGACACGATTTGTCCTTTCATTGCCTTAAGGGGTTGAAATATTAAAGAGTACTCAGTAAGGGCCAAAGACCACTTACCAATTCGACTACGCAATATTGGTTTTGATAGCATATGTTTAATAACATCACAATGAGACGAAACATAAACATCAACTGGCTTTATATAATACTTGAGTTTGATACAAGAGAAATATAAACAAAGGCAGAGTTTTTCTATTGCGCTATACCTAGTCTCTGCATCATTGAGTACTCTACTTAAGTAATAAATGGTTCTTTCGATGCCATTGTCGTCTTCTTCAGCTAACATGCTACCTATTGTATTATCTGAAGCTGAAATATATAGGCGCACGTGCTTCTTCCCATTTGGGGGGAGACAATATAGTGGGATGCATCAAGTATTGCTTGATTTTTTCGAAAGCTTCTTGATGTTCAGCATGCCATTCAAACCTTCCTTGCTTGAGTCGAAGTAAGGGGAAAAGGCTTGCGTGCGTCCACCAATAAAATAAAGATTATGTTTTCAGAAGCCCCTATTCCTTGTTTGGCTGACTGGGCGTGGGGAATCTGCATAAGTGGCGTCCAGTTGAATTTTTCGTTTATTTTTTTTTTTGAATTTTGAATTTTATTTTTTTTATTTCGTTTTCTTCTATCATTTATTAAGAATTATTATTTTTACGTTATCTTATTTTTTATTTCGTTTTCTTCTATTATTTATTAAGAATTAATAAAATACTAAAGTTGGGCCAAACTTCAATATTTTTAAGAGTAACCCATTTACTTGGTTTATTTTCAATTCATAAATTCTTATATGTGATTGGTATATAAACACTATTACAATTGTAACACCAATCGATGTGGGACTCTATTAGCTAAATTGTACCATCCCACCATTCAATTCAAACCTTGTAAACCAGCCCAAACTTCATTCACTTCCTGCACATAAATGACAACAAACGAGCTATCTCTTTCACTTCCTGCATGTTTATGGTGTTTCTACTAAAAACTTTATTCTCAAAATTGTACAAATGGTTTTAAGAAACCTCCACTTACCAATCATGATGATACTACAATAGCTTAGAAATTGCAAACTTGTGAATTTGGTTTAGAGTTTTCTTATTGTCCGTTACTCTTTTGATATTCATATTCTTCTAGCAAGTTCATTGAACATCATAAAAAATTCCCATTCATTTTGATTCTGATTCTGATTCTGATTCTTCTCTTGTTAGGTAAATTAAAACCCTTTCATTTTCAATACTAACACTAATTGATTTGTGATGATTGTTAAAATGTACTTTTTTGTATATATGTTATGTGGCACTTATCCAGACTTTTATTAATATTCGTTGAATAATTCCCCGTTTTGTATATAAATATGTATACTTTGTGAATAGTTGTATTTTCATATACTTTTATATCTTTTGATAGTTTTTGTGTCTTTTTGTAGATATTCTTGTGTATTTGGAGCATGAGCAATAAAGTGTCGAAGACACGGCTTCAAACGCGCGATTTTGAGAAACAAAACCAACTCATCAACAAATAAGGCTCAAAACCAAAGAATAAAAAACCATCAATTTGGTTGATATTTTGTCATTGTTAGATAGGAAATTGAATGATATTTCCAACGCTTCGAACTAGGCGCAAATCGGAATTACGGCTCTCAAGTTATGGCCAAAACACTAAAGTTGATTTTTTCAAGACAACACAGAGCGCACGTAGCGTGCTGTGCGAGTTTCAAAGTGTATAAATATGGGGAAAATAGATTTTTTAAGTTATGTTTTGGGTATTTTTGAACCCCAACTCATCAACCTTCAATTTTTGGTAGATTTGGCTTGGAAACAACATTTGGAGCTTGCAAATGGATGATTAAAGGTCGAATTTCTCATCGATTGGTGTTGACAAACCAAGAAACGTTTGGTTCCTATTCTTCTCTTCTCTTTGTATTTCTCTTTTGTTGAGTTTGTATATGATCTTACCGACCAGATCAGATGGCCAGCAACAATGAAGGCTTGAAATCCTGAACGGTTGAGAGGGGAAAAAAGGGTTGTACCTGCACGGCACTCTGATGCCAAAGTAAGTATATGTTCCACAAGGTACAACAAAGTGAGAGAATTTTGGGGTAAGAAAAAGATTACCTTGCCCTCTGAGGTTAGAGGGCTATTTATAGGGTATCCTTAAGCGAGATCGGCTCCTCTTTCTAAGGCGAGGATTTAGGTAGCGCATGAGCTGGCTGCTTACCGGGCACGAGGTTCTCTTGTGACCGGTTGTCCTTGGTGTTTGCCCGGAACGGGCCAGGAAAGGCGGTCACGCGCGTGTCCAGGACGCCTTGGGCCGAAGGCTGGATTGGCCCAATAAGGGTGTTTGGGCCGGTCCAGAACAGGAGCCCCCCAAGTCGTTGCTTCTGCTCGTGGGAGCGACGACTTAGAGAAATTTTGAACTGGGGGATCTTCCGGGGACATGTGCCATATGTATCCGAGGAGGATTGGCTTGAAGCTTCCGGGGAGAAGAAAGGTCAAGCCAGGAGCTAGGAGGCGTGTTGCTTCAGAAAAGTCAGTTGGGTGTCGTGTCGCATTTAATGCGAAATGATGGCTACCCTATTCGTAGGCTATTAGGGTTAATGATGGCCATGCGGTTTTGTAGAGCCCCATGTACGGCGTAGGTGACGTCTTCAGTAGCCTATAAATATCAAGTTCCTTTATTTCTCCCAAACTTTTCAAATCCTTTTGCTTCGTTCTCTTCCCTCCGGCGCCGACCGTGAGTTTTGTTGTGGTGTTCATCTTTCTATCCTTCGTCTCTTCCGTCAGAATCATACTCGTAAGTTTGTTTTTACCTTCGTTTTTAGCTTTCTTATGCTTTGATTGTTTTTAGAAATCGTTTGCATGTGGTTAGGGTAGATCTTTAGGAGTGATTTTGACGAAGATATAGGATGAAGCTGGTGGTAGGTGGCGGAGATGGATGATTTCTCCACTGCTGGTGGCGGCGTACGGTTGAAATTTTCGCTTACGGCTATACTTCAGCTTGTTGACTGAGGTTTAGGAGTTTTTGGTCATGCGTGAATATGTTTTTAGCGTTTTTTCTAGGAAGATAGGTCATTGTGATGTGACGTGCGTCTTTGCCCTTTCCTTTGGCGCGAGTCTCCTTCTGCTTGGATTCTGTTTTTCTGGAGAAGGGCAAGGTCGCAGGCCGTTCGGTCCTCGGACTGTTGGTGCGCCCTTTCACTCTGAGCGGTGGTGGAAGGGTGGATTTGATTTAACTGTCGAATTCACTGTTCTCCCCTGTGTTTCAGGTGAAATATGGCTGAAGCGGGGCGTCGTCAGCATCGGGTTCGTCGTCCTCTACTCCTCCGGCCCAGCGGGAGGTGCCCCTGTCGGCCTGGGTGCTTCAAGAAGCGCTCGATATTGAAAGTTACTTTGTGGAGGACGATTCGGACATCTTTATGGAGATTGGGAGTTACGTGGATCCTGCCGGGGATACCTCCCGGAATGGGTGGTCGGTTCTTATCCCGGCTGAAGAGGACCGTATCTGTGATGTGTATACCCCCGATTTGCTCCCAATGTACGAGGTGGTCTTCCGGGAGATGGGATTCCGTGTGCCCTTCACTGAGTTCCAGATGGCTGTTTTTAACCACCTGGAGGTGGCCCCTGCACAGCTTCACAATAATTCGATCGCTTTCATCCGGGAGTTCGAGCTGGTCTGCTCCCACCTGAAGATAGGGGCGACAATTCCTCTGTTCTTTTATATATTTTGTGTGCAACGCACGGTGAGGGAAGGTCGTTTTGGATGGGTATCGTTGAAGCAATCTAGGAAGATTTTTAAGTCTTACTCGGATTCCTTGAAAAACTATAAGCCCCGCTTCTTCCTCATCCGTCCTCAATCCCGGGAGGCCCGTGATAGTGTCTTTGCTCGGGTTCCGACAGTGGATGTCAATTGTCGTCCGGTGCTTAACGAAATTGGGGAGCCTGTCACTACTCGGAGGCATAATTTTAGGTTTTTCTGGTCTCGGGATCATTTCGAGTATGGCACCGACCAGTAGTCTCTGATTTGGATGAGGATGCTCGGGGGGATTATGCCCTCCTCCAGAACTTCATGCAGGGCCTTCCCTCGGTCGCGAAGGTGGATCGTTCGGGGAAGCCTGTTGTTGATGAAGATGGGGAGATTGTTAGGGAACCGGGCGTGATTAGTATAAAGGAGCTTCTGGCCAGTGGGACGGATGAGGGTGCATTTGCCTATCTGGGTATCTTCCCCTCCCCCTTTGTTTCGTTTCATTATTTTAACTTGTTATTTTTGTAGTTTTTGGTAGTGATTTTATGGCGGGCTGATTCTCATGCTTTTCGCGTATTTTTCTTTGCAGAGTCAATGGATCGGGCGCGTCATGATCGGATGCTCAGACAGGCGAGCAAGGCCAAAGGAATTGTCAAGAAGAGTGCTGGTCCGAGGTTGGCTGCCGTGCAGAGGTCTCAGGCGACAGGATCGGGCACTTATTCATCCTCCCCAGCTGCAGCTGGTTCTCCGTTGCGAGCTTCTGATCAGGGTGAATCCCTGAGGCCGGTCACGGTGCTTCCTTCTCCTCTTTGTCAGCAGCCGGATCCGGATGCGCTGGTTCGTCACAAGCAGAAGAGGGTTGAGGCCGTGGATCTGACCTAGGAGGAGGCCGGCGATATCTTCACCATCCCTTCATGCTTCCTCCAGCCCCGATTCTTTAAGGGAGGGCCTTCTTTCACCATTCCCCGTGTTGAGTCCCTTCATATCGAGGGTTTGGAGCCTTCTGTTCGTCAAAGGTTCCTGGTGCAAGATGCTTCAGCCATGGTCTAGGTCCTCGAGCTGGCTACTCTTTACGCTCGTTCGGCGCCCTTGTCTGCGGAAGTAGTGAGGCTGCTCGAGGAGGACGTTAAGGTGAAGACGTCTGCTCTGGCGGATCGGGACCAGATGCTAAAGGAGCGGGGTGAGGAGCTGGCGATCGTGAAGGCTCGGCTGAGTGCGAAAGAGGATGCCCCGGCGGACGTGCAGGGTCAGTACACTTTGCTCTCTCGGACTCTGTATGGAGCAATGTTATCTTCCTCGGTGAAGGAGGCATCTCTTCGCCGTTCTCAGGCTCCTGCTGAGGATGAGACGGAGGAGGAGAGGGCTCTCTTGACCCGGGCGGATTTGATCCAGTACATCAGAGTCTTGGGGGGCGATTGTCTTGCTGCTGCCGAGGACACCTATAATTCTACTGTGGCCCAACTTAAGTTGAAGAATCATGGGGTGGAATTGGTGACCGAGGGTACCGGGCCGTATCATCGCGTGGAGGGGGACCAGATTGTCTCTCCGAACTTTCGGGAAGAGCCAGCGACTCAGGAAGCCGAGGAGGTTCAGATGGAAGAAGGTGTATGATGGTTTTTCTGTGTTTAAGTGTTTGGCCTGTGAGCCTTTGTTTTGTACTGCTATTCCGGGGGTATGCCCCCCGTTTTGATTTTGTAAGTATATTACCAGCTCAGTCTTCATGGCCGTAGTTGGGCACATTTCTGGGCTTTTTGCCCGTTTTTATTAAGGAATGCTTAGTTTTTAACGTTTATTGTTTGCTGTGCCCATTTCTTGGAGTCTGTGTGCATGTGTTTTGAATCTTTGGACAGCGTGACGTTGGTTTCCAACGTCTTTGTCCTTTAATTACTTTTTTCGTTTCCCAAGCATTTCTATCCCTTTTCTTCTTCTATAAAAGGAGGTCTCATGGACCTTTCCTTCTTCATTTTTATGCAGGGATGGGTGGTGCTAAGGGAGGAAAGGTTTCTTCAACCTCATGCTCTCGTGGTATCAGTATATCCGTTCGAAGGAGTTCGCCCGTCGCGCAAAATAATGTGTTTTTCTTTTATTTGATGTGTACCTTGTAATTCTCGTGGATGACGAATAAAGTATCGTTGTTGTGCTTTTTCGCGTGTATGTTTGTTTTGTTTAATTGGAAGATTTGCTCGACTGTAATGTATCGATCGCCCAGTGTGTGGAACTGTGGTCGATTGTCGGGGTCATGTGCCTGGCGAGGGTGAGTCTCGGGTCTCGTTGTACTGAGTTCCGAGCCTCATGGCGTGAACGGTCCCCTCGCGAGCGGGGTGTTCTTCCGTCACGATACTTGTTTACGACAGGAGTGCTCGGTATTCGTGCCCCCCCCCGAAGGACAAGGAGTTTGCTCGACTAAGAGAGCAGACTTCTGTCTTTTCGTCTCATTTCTTTAGGTGCTCGGCGTGTACCCGGGTGTTTACGGTGATTTCCGGTAAACAACCGCTAGTCCTCCAAACTATAAAATATACTTTGGTTACTCGCAGGATCGACTAGATTGATCCTAGGACATAGTCAAACAATTGTCTTTTAATATGATTTGGTTCATATTTGTTTGTTCTGGCTTCGAAAAACTTGTTTGTGGTATGATCATATGACTATTCACGTGAAACAACACTTGTTATATATGTTAATATAACTTCGACAAAGAAAACATAAACAAAAGCTTGTAAATTGCAGAAATGTAAAGTGCAAGAATATAACGTGCAAGAATGTTAAATGCAGAAACGTAAAAATGCTTCGAAATGAAAGTTAAGCGAAAAAGATAAAGAAATTGAAAAGATACTTGAATAAAGAAAGATACAAATGTGTTTAAAATGGTGTTGGTGTCATACGTACATTTCTCAGCGAACTCGTTCTCTAAACACTTGATACTTGAGTAATTTGTGAGTGATTTGTACAAAATGAACACCCGGAATCCTAACATTAAGACCCTTATTTATACTAATTTCGACCCAAACGATCCTACACTAGTCTGATGCCACGTTGCTCACATGAATCCCTGGGATGCCATCTGTCCTTGTTCGGTTACACAGACTATTTTGAAATTCAAATCCTCCCGCCTGAATCCTCTTTCGATACGTGGCAACGTGATCAGAACCGAGAATGCCACGAAAACACGTTAAGCCTCAGTACGCTTCGTATTTCGCAAAACGTCTAAGTCTTAAAGACAATACACTTCGAATTAGCTCCGATTCTAACCATCTTTACTTCAACTTAAACAACATCCTCGAAACATGGCCATCAGTAGCCATATTCAATCTTAGAAATGGTCATCAGTAACCATCTTTCTTCGAATTCTAACTCTTCAAAGAATATTTCCTCTAAACGAAATCTCCAGCCAACAAATTGCCCCCAATAAATGCCTGTTTCGAAAACAAGAGAAATAGGCGTTTCTTGTTATGATGAGATTTCGTTTTACTCATTTTTAGAGTTCCAAGACATCTGACTAACGTCATAATCATTTATGACTCCACTTTCAAAAAGTCTTGTCATTTTCAAAAACGTCTCCTCAGAACTTACATTCCCACGTTCTGTCATTACTTTATGATCATTACTCCTATATATTAGGAGTAAGGCTACCAACTGTTCGACCGCCGTTGGATTAAATCAACGCTTGCCGCGTGTCCTTTGACCTTTACCCAAAAGATTTGAAAGGGTTTCCGTTAAACCTTTAAATACTTGAACTTTACCCTCACATAACTTTCACTTCTATTCTCCTCTTATCATCACATAAAAGAAATCCCCTTTGGTTTCGTTTAACCCAGTTCTTAAAGCAATCTCATCTATGGCGTCTTCTTCAACTTCAAATGTTCTCCAACCTATTAAGAAGCTTCAAAATCCTACACAAATAGGGAATCAACAACACATTCCGGAGCCAAATGCCGCAGAAATGCGTGCTATTTACGCTTCTCAAGTAATCATCCCTTTTGAACTTTGTGATAAAATTCACGCCTTCATGGGTCCTTTATCTAGAGGAAATAACCCTTCTCTGGGTAAATTTTTCCCTGCTTATTATAAAACTAGGCCCTTGGTTAGCAAGAACAAAATAGATGAAGATGGCCACCCAATCTTAGCTAACACTGATAATGCAGATGGCACTCTGATTGAAGCCACTATGACCTTAGAAAAAATTAGGTTAAACTATGTAACCAATTTCGTGAAAGTCTTTAGGTCAATTCCTTTAGCAAAAGATCCCGACCTGTATTATGCTTGGCTAACTAAAGTGGAAAAACAAAAGGCTTCTTTTTGGAAACAACTAGGGATTTATGACCTAATCCAGTTATCCAAAACAGGTTTAGAATATAACCAAACCATGTTAGTAGCGTCAGTTCATTTCTGGGATGCTTCTCACAACACTTTCCACCTTCCATGTGGAATGGTTACCCCTACTCTCTTCGACATAGCCGCTATCACAGGACTTCGACCAACTGTAGAAACCTTCGATCCCAACTTCATGGATACTGACACCATCCACTTTAACGAAGCGACAGTCACTTATACTGCTTTTACCCAAAGATACCATGTCGAAACGACCACAGAAGTCACAGATGAAGAACACATTGCACTTCTAGCACTCTGGCTTTCGACATGCGTTTTTTGTTCTAGGTCTATACAAGTAGCAAAAAGATATCTTTGTATGGCTAACCAGATAAATGCTGGGAAAAAGTTAAACTTAAGCCAGTTAATTCTAGGATTTCTCTACGAGAATCTTGGTGAAGCAACAGACCTTGTTAAGAACTACAAAACAGGATCTCTTCTCTTTGTTGGTCCCTTCTGGTTGTTGTAGTTATGGCTCAATGCCACTTTTGAAGCTCATCTCCCATACAAAGGTGTTGTAAATGAAGAAGATCCGGCCATAAAAAATCGAACGGTAGAAGGAAACAGATTGGCTCACCTGACTCCAAAAGAAGAAACGGGCAAGCTTCGTGAAACCTTCTTAGCATACATGATGATGTTTGCTAAACGGTATCAATTTAGCCCCTCTATGGCTCCATTTGTGCAAAGGAAAGTGGGTCCTGAGTGGTTCACTCGAGAATTTCCAGCAATGTCTCCAGATCAACAAGCCGAATCCATGGTTATCTAGGAAGCTTTCCTTACCCCAAAGCTGTTATATCACCGACTTCGATCTCCCAAAAGTCACTGATGTCTTCTTTGTTACCAACCAAATCTGGTATCGAGACAATTTGGATTGGTTCAACTGAAGCCAAAGTGTATGTACGACAAAAGGAATCACATATGTCTACACACTCTGCATCTAGCGGAAGATGAATATGAGTCCAAAATCTCCAAATATGTTGGCATCACCACTCTCTCTCCCATCTCTTTCGAACCTGCTTTTTACTCTACCATAGATTTTCATCAATGGTGGACAGATTACTATACTACACAAATCTTCGATGCTGAGAGCCTTACTCAAGAACTAACTGAAGCTTTTGCTGATGTGCAGGCGAACTTCCATAAAGGTACTTCAACTCATATTAAAGAAATCCAAGCTTTTCAAAAATTATTTGAAACTATCTACAAGACTGATGACCTTAGTCGGACCGTTCGTGAAGCTGCGGTCACTTTACGTGAAAAGTTTTCTACTAAACTGGATAAGTTGAAATTGCCCACGTATGTTCGACCTGAACTACGTTATGAAGTGGATTTTGAACTTAATCCTCCAAAATTCCCTCCACTACGTAGTGCTGATTTTGGTGTGGCTCTAAGTCCTCCTTTTCTAGACTGGTTTGTGTGTGGGAATGCCATTAAAATCCTTCAGGAACAATCTAAAAAACGCACTGAACGAGTGGTCCCGACTCAGCATACCCTAGATACTTTCAAAGGACATCTTCATATAGGTCTTGAGCACGTTCGTGTCTTGTCTCCAATACCTGAAGGTTGGGGTTTAGACAATCGTTCGACTAACTTTTCCTTCTTTACTCAAATACTGATTTCTATCTTGTTCACAGCTGTTACTCAAAAGAAAAGTATCAAGGAAGCCCCTGCACAGAAAGGCGCTGGAGCTTCGAAAAGCACCAAGACAAGTGGGAGTGACTCCGTCTCTACTGGAAAAAAACTCACGGTATATTCATACCTTACATTCTGACTTGTGTAATTTTATGAACATTGCTTACTTTAATTACTGTGCATTTCCAGAGTTTGAAGCCTCCGACCCCTTCAAAGCGGAAAGTTTCTCCCACCAATGTTTCAGATGATGAAGATAAATCTTCTCCTCGTACCAGACAAGCAGCGAAGAAAAGACAGAAGGCTACCATTCCTTTAGCTAAAGAAAAGGAATCTGGAACTTCGAAACTCACTTCATCGAGTGATAAGATATCTTCTGATGAATCACCTTTAAAGGTCGCTTGTGCTATTCCCATTGTGGAAAGCCATAACTCGAGCCCAGATAACGTCCCAAACAAGGTACTTGGATCTTATAACATAATCACCTTTTATACTTAACTTCAACAACCAAGTTTATCTCTTACCTTGTCGATACAGGATGACGTGGGCACCGCTACTTTTGATCTCAACACTTCAAACCTCAGCATTGACCTTGGCAACCTTCAAGGTATGCATATGTCTCTTCGATTGACAAACAACTCTTTGATGGCTTCTTGTCTTAACAAAATTTGACTTACGTAACAGGTGTCCCTCAACGTAAATCTCCTGCCCTTTCTGAAATCCTCGAAGATGCTCAACCTATCACGACCAACGTCTCTCCTGCGCATGTCGAGGAAAGTCATTCGAATGACTCTTCTCCGCTTACCCATCGAGATGGAGACATGGAAGAGATCCCACAAAATTCAAATAGCGGCAACATAGTCAACCAACCAATCGAGAGCGAAGACACTATCTCTGAACATGAAGATGCAGATGAAACTTCTAACTCGCCTCCTCCCGACAATAATGAAACTTCGACTCTTAGGAATATATTTACTCCTGTGGCTACTTCGAAGCAGACCACTGCAGTGCTTACTCCTACAGAATTGGAGCAACTCGAAGAGACTAATCCCGTAAGCTTTCTCAAGGCTATGATGAATGCTAAGGGTATTTCGCCTATCCGGCTCGAGCATTCTTCGACTGTTTTGACGAACAGTGGTAAGGAAAATGACATTCCAACGCTCCTTCGTCAAATAAAGGAAAAGCTCTTTAAGACCAGTCTTATTGAAACTCTGCGCAAGGACTCCACCAGCTGTTTTGGTTTAATCAACCTTTTGAAGAAAGTGGATCTACTCCAGGTCTCAGACGAAGTCTCCGATGTAATTGTCTCGCTAAGTTCCCTCCTGGATCAACTTCAAGCTGATAATCTACGCAAATGGGATGTTGATGAAAAACTCAAGGCGAAAATGATTTCTCACAATTCTTCGTGGAAAGCTGCCAATGACGCAACAGACAAGGCTAGCGCCCTTGAGCTTGAAAACACAAAACGCCAGGAAAAATACAAAACTTGTGAGACGAACATCAAATCCTTGGAGCAGAAAATTAAACGTCTCGAAAAGAAAATAAGCAACGCTAAATCCCGTCAAGAAGAGATCAAACAATCTCAGCAGCATGAGTTGAACGAAGTGGCGCAGCCAGGAATTCAACATCTCGAGGTGGTGCAGAAGTTAGTGCCAGAGATCGAAGAATTGAACAAACAACAAGCACTAATCGAACGTCGTCTGACGTTGTGGGTTTCTCAATATGCCAAAATAAAGGATAGTCTTCCTAAGGACTTTTATTAGTTGTTCCGATCTCTGTAACATCTTTTGAATCTAGTACTTTGTCTTTTTTGTATTCAAAATTAGTCCAGGAATATATGCACACTTTCCTTCTAATTATCTATATATTATATTTTGCAACCACCATAAGTAATACTTTAACAATTCTTAAATTGTCAAAAATTTACTTATTATCTTTTAGCTGTCATAATGACCTTGATAGTGTATCTATGTGGCATAATTACTTCTCGCAGCGTCTTTAAGCCTAGACTTGACGTTTCCACTCCCTTAGCCGCAACCATCATTAAATGATGACATCATTTTTCAAAACGTCTATTCGAGACGTGCGTGTATCAGTTTCTGAAATGATTACACTTCAACTTCCAAGGCGGGAAACGGCGAACTCCATAACTTCTCTTGGGGAAACCATACGCGGTCCAATCAAAACTTAAAAGATAACCACTCCTTTATGGGCAACGTACTCTATATAAGGCTTAGCATTCTACTTATTTCTTCATTCTCTCACAAAGCTCTTATCAAAGTTTCCTCTCTTCCCCTTCTACTTTTTTAAATACAGAGTTTGAGAAACTTCTTTTGTACTCTCTTCTTCAAAATGACACAACCTTTGACTTACACTACCATCAGGTCCTCCATTAAAAAGGAATTCAAACACTCTGTGGAAGAGTTCGATGAGAACCACATCAATATTGATGCACTCTTTGCTAACCAACAACTCCAGTATTACCAGGGAATCCTGGAGGGATCCGTTTATCCAAACATGCTGGCAGACTTCTGAGTGTTTGCGTCCCTCCGCATAGATCCGGAAGGAAGAACCACCATTGTGTCTAAAGTTCGAAGAGCCCATATTACCATTACTCCCTCAACTATCTCTGAACTGATGAGGTGTGATAATCTTGGAGAAGCGTTTGACGATAACATCATTAACATGACTACCTCTGATGTCTTGAGGGCCCTCATGGCTAATGATCCTTTTAGTGCTAAGATCATTAGGATCTGGCACCAGCTTTTAGTGGGCAACTTTCATCCATGAAACCAGGACCAAGACAGCATCATGATGGAAGATCTGGAGTTCATACTTTGTGATCTCCAAGGAAGGAAAATAAACTTTCCGTTGCTGATCTTCAAGCAACTTGTCGAAGCTGTTGCTATGGCTGCCTCTCGTCAAGGCGTGGTAACATGCCTTCCTTATGGCAGGTTGCTGTCCTACATGTTTCTCAAAAAAGGTATAGTGAGGAGAATGCGTATGGAAGGATCTCTAGATCTTTTCGAAGTAGAAATCTTGCCCCTGCTGTCCTTGGAAGGTATAGAACAAAGGATCAACTAAAGGGTGCGTTGTTTGAGGCTTTGATGGAGGTGTTATAGGTCTTAGTTTTATTGTTCAAAATTTTGAATGCTCCTTTTGATAGCCTCTAGTATGCTTCTATTTTTGTAGCCCTGGTTGCTCTTGGAAACACAATCTTCCAAAATGAATGTACTCTTCTAATCGTAATGAAATATATTTTGACATTGCTCTGTCTTCTTACTTTATTTACCACATATCTCACTTGGACATGAAGCCATTTTGGTGCTTGTTCAACTATTTTGGCCTATGTTGCATACTTTAAATATCTACATTTTTGCAATTTTTACTTCGTGCATGCTTGGTTTGTATCTTTTTAGATATTTCCCATTCACTCTTAAGATCCTGCGATCTTCTGCCAACTCTTCTATCTCATAAGCATTATTTGAGAATACTTTTAAAATTCGAAAGGGTCCTTCCCAGTGTGGGAACCATTTACCTAAAACTTGATTCTTTCGATCTATAGGTAAAATAACTTTCCAAACTAAGTCATTATTAATAAACGTTTTACCTTTCACCTTTTTATTGTATGCTCTGGACACCCTTTCTTTTTGTCTTTTTATCATTTCCAACGCTTGAAGTCTATCTTCGTCCAAATCCACTAATTCGTTCATCATCAATTCCCAATACATGTTTGGAGGGATTTCTACCTGTCTTTGGATCCGGACTGATTGCAAGTATATCTCAACTGGGAGCACTGCATCGTGTCCGAACGTCAATTGGAAAGGTGTAGTGTTTGTAGCTTCTTTTGGTGACGTTCGACATGCCCAGAGCGCTTGGTCTAAAGTTTTGTTCCAGCTCTTAGGTTTTTTCCTTACGTGTTTCTTTATGAGACCGATTATTATCTTATTTGCTGCTTCAACTTGTCCATTTGCCTGAGCGTAGTAAGGTGTAGAGGTAAACAGTTTGAACCCCATTTCTTTGGCGAACTCTTGCATCTTTCGCCCAGTAAACACTGATCGTTGATCTGTGGTTATACTTTCCGGGATTCCGAATCTGTATATAATGTGTCTTTGAATAAACTCAGTCACAGCCTCCTGATCCACATTTGCAAGTGGTATCGCTTCGACCCATTTTGTGAAGTAGTCTATTCCTACTAAGATATATCTTTGACCTTTGGAAGACTTGGGGTGAATTTCCCCAATTAAGTCTAGTGCCCAGCCTCTGAGAGGCCATGGTTTTATTATTGAACTTAATTCGTTTGCAGAAGCATGTTGAATACCTGCGTGTTCTTGACATTCTTGACATCCTTTTGCAAATTCTATGCAATCTTTTAACATAGAGGGCTAATATATTCCATATCGAAACAAAAGCCATTTCATTTTGTGCCCCGCTTGGTGTGCACCACATGCTCCACTATGTACATTCGAGAGAGCCAAATATGCTTCCGCTTCACCCAGACATTTTTGCAAAACTCCTTCGGGAGTTTTCTTAAACAATTTGTTTCCCATCAAGAAGTATAATAAGGCTCGATACTTTACCTTTCTATCTGTGTCTGTCGAAGGGTCTTTTAAATAGTTCACAATTGGACTCCTCCAATCTGTGTCCGCTAAAGAGTCTATATTTAAAACCTCAAACTCCTCTTTGTTAGCGAAACCTAATTGTGAGTTTTCCAGATCACTTGAAGAAAGCTTGGTAACCATTGCTATGCCTCTTACTTCGATCAGTTCTTCTAGTTTTTTCTTTGATACCCCGTATCCTGAAGCTAATTGTGCCAAATCATTCGCTTCTTGATTATTCAACCTTGAGACGTGATTTAACTCCACATACTCGAATTTTGTAAGCAGCCTATTTGCTATGAAAAAATACATGATCAAGTTCTCTTTGATACATTTGTATTCCTTCGTCAGTTGCTTAATCACTAGCTCGGAGTCTCCTTTAATTTCGACACTGGTTGCCCCCAATTCTAACAAAGCTTCAAGTCCAGCGATCAGTGCTTCGTATTCAGCTTCGTTGTTGGAGCATAAGGGACTTTCAATCTTATACTTGAGCTTTGTTGGAATTCCATCAGGAGAAATTATTAGTATTCCAACGCCGCTTCCTTCTTTATGGGTCGAACCATCGAAGTATAACTTCCAAGACTTCAATTCTACATATTGCTGAAGATTCACAACCACTGCATGGTCAACAATGAAATCTGACACGAATTGTCCTTTCATTGCCTTAAGGGGTTGAAATATTAAAGAGTACTCAGTAAGGGCCAAAGCCCACTTACCAATTCGACTAAGCAATATTGGTTTTGATAGCATATGTTTAATAACATCACAATGAGACGAAACATAAACATCAACTGGCTTTATATAATACTTGAGTTTGATACAAGAGAAATATAAACAAAGGCAGAGTTTTTCTATTGCGCTATACCTAGTCTCTGCATCATTGAGTACTCTACTTAAGTAATAAATGGCTCTTTCGATGCCATTGTCGTTTTCTTCAGCTAACATGCTACCTATTGTATTATCTGAAGCTGAAATATATAGGCGCACGTGCTTCTTCCCATTTGGGGGAGACAATATAGTGGGATGCATCAAGTATTGCTTGATTTTTTCGAAAGCTTCTTGATGTTCAGCATGCCTGTTATACCCCAAAATTTGCCCACATCTTTTTTCAAGAAAACTCCAATCTGAAAATTAAGAGTCTCATATAATTATGGATTATTTCAACAAATATCCTGACATATGAAACACTTAGTTTTTAGAATTTTTCTTATACAGTAATTTGGCTTGCAGTTGAATTTATTCTTACGCAAACGCCAAATACTGTTTATTATTTCACACATGCTATTTATTTATTTACAGATAAATAGTACTGACACAATTGGTACAGAGTTAAATCTTTTTGCAGGCGCAGAATCAGGAAACTCAGACTGTACTGGTAACAAGTAGATTATTATTATCTTTTGTTTCCCACTAATTTTGTACTATATTCCATTATTTTCAAAAATCTTTTCAAATCTCTTTTTCAAAAATCAAATCTCTCTTTTTCCAACACTATCTCCACTTTCTTTCAAATCTTACTTCCACTCAAATTTTCCTTTTGTACGGAATCACATCATTCCCCAACGTCTCTATCCTCCTTTCCATTCTATAAATACCTCCCATTTTCTTCCATAAAATCTCACATCAAATTCTAACTCATCTTTCAAATTCCTACCTCATATCTATTTTCTCTTCTTCCCTGGCAAGAATGGCAAAGTGGATAGAGACAATGTTTCTTACAGTCATCACCATTGCTACGGTGATCATGACTTTCTTCTGCCTACATAGTCCTGAAGAGTGTGGACCTGCAATGGTTGCACTCCCAATCATCTACATGTTATTGTTCATAGCATGGGTCATTAACCGTCATTCCTGAAATTTGTCGTATTTCTTATTTCTTAAATGTACCGTTTATTCGCCGTACTGTTCAATATAGTATGTAATATTTGTACTGTCAGTATTAAATGTTGTACTATTTGTCATAATATTGCTTAATTACTAAGATAATATTTTGTGTGTTTTCTGCCAGTCAAATATTCCTATTTATGTGCATTAAATGATTTTCAGGGTTATTTTCGGTAATTTTGCCCGCATACCGTAAATATTAGTTATTTATTATGTCTATGTTTTTTTTAACAAGTCATGTAAATAAACTTTCATTTTTCACATAAAACATAAAACAAAAACAAAAAAAAAGAAAATTAACTTTGACTGTTGATTTCTCACTCTAACTGCTACGTCAATACCTGGATAGTCAGTTGACAGCCAAACTGCTGGCAATACAATTCTCAGTGTTTTGTACCATCAATCAAATCAATCTTTCACAATTCAAAATTCCAAGATCTTTTGTGCTAGAAGTCTTCTGAATATCACGCGATTAGCAGAAACTCAACACTGCACAAAAATCAGGTACGCTTAACTGTCTCCTATACAAACAGTCCCTAATCAGGGTTTTTCTTGTTTTTACAGGAGCAACAAGTTTTTGAGACCTCAAATGGATTCCATGCACATCCATATATCTCAAAGTACCATCATACAAATTTTCAAACTTCAATTCACTCAGACGCACCGTCAGTAGCTCAAACAGTCAACAGACGACCCGTTTGACCCAAAAAGTCAACAGACAGTCAAAAATGAAATTTTTTGTCAAAGTCTATATTTTGTCAAAGGATTCATCATTTGATCATTGGATGATCATAATTCATCAAGGAAAGATCAAAAATCAACAAAACCCTAAGATTCAAAATTAGGGTTTTTGCCTGAAAAGTCAACTCAACTTTGACTGATCATAACTCTCTCATCCTTCATCCAAAAAATTCAAACCAAAGCTCATTTTGAAGGAAATTCAATTATCTTTCAAATGCCATTGATCCCATGGTCATTGGATTCACCATTTGAAAAATATGATCAAAGACATTACAGGTCATTTTCAAAGTCAACAAAAAGACACTTTTTTCAAAAGGACACACAAGGAGCATCAAAAATCATTTTAACATGAGACCAAATACATTGGTTAGAGGACTCTTTGAGGTTTCCAAAAAGTGCAAGATCTCCTTCATATGACAAAAATTGAAGGATTTACACCTTGTTGAAGTTGGCTAAATTTTGGGAAAATACATGAAATCAACATTGCTCAAAAATGTATTTTTTCCAAATGGGGCCAAGTTTTCAGCATTCAAACATCATTTCCATGATGATATGGGCCTCCCACGACCAAGACTAAGCCCACACCTTTTTTATCCATTTTTTGCTTGATTTTATCTTATTTTAAGATTAAATTAAAAGAAAAATGGATGGATAAATGGTAGCTTAACTTCCAAGCATGACTCACCCAAGGAATCTCTACCTTTCTGCAGAGAATTGAAGAGCAAGGCAGGTGCATTGAAGGCAAGGGGACTTGGTCAAGAATTCAAAGCTTTTTTAATATTAAAAAATGCAAGATTTCAACAAAGGCAACTAGTTGCATATTAGCTTCAATTCTAAGCACTCAATGCTTATAAATAAGCTATCATAGTTCAGTAACCAAAAAGGGGGCAAGTTCAGAAGCAAAGCTTAGCTCATACACACTTGTAATCACTTGAAAAGTTTCAAAGAAAATTCAAATTCGAATTTGTAATTTCAGTCCATTTCAATACAAACTAAGCATTCAGACACCTTCCTTGAACATCACTGAAACTATCCCAATCAGTTACAAGCCTTGAAGCTCACTGAATCGAGCTATACAGGTCCAAATTTGTTCAAACTAAAATCAATTCGTATCTGGTTATTCACACATGCTTAACAAGATGTAGACATACTATTAAGTTTGGTTTGAGGTGTAGATCATTTCTGGAAACTTAATTGAAGTTTGAACACGTATAAACGAAACTACCATTTTAAGGTTCATAGCTTCAAAATTAGGGCTTTCCAAATTAGGAAAAATTAGAGGTTCTAAATAGTACCATTAGATTTGTATGGACAAAACGAGTTGAATGGTACCATCGCGCCAAATTTATGTGCTTGTTTACCCCTATTCGTTATTTTGCAGAATTAGGGCTCACTTACTATAGCGCTTTTTTACAAAAGCGTTGTTAAAGGACTTGTCTGAAGGTTGAAGACGAAGACGTGTATTCCTCCTATTGGTTCAGCAGCGCGCGTACTTTTTTAAACTTTCCACTAATCCAGTGTTTTGCAGGTGTAACGTATACCACGTGCCTCAATTTCTGGACCACCTGATCTTGCTTAATAGCTCATCCAACGCTTCAGAATGCGCGTGCACATCATACTCCCTCAATCAAACCACACAGGATCAGTATCCTTTTATTTTCTATTTTATTTTATATTTTATTTTAATTTCTTTGTTAAATTAATTAAAAATAGTTTTAAAAATCCAAAAAATACACAAAAAATATTTTTAGACTTCTAAAATAATATATTATTTTCTGAAATAAAAATATTTTATTTTTCTTTAAAATTTCAATATTTGCATAATTAATTAGTATATATTTATATATTTGCTTTTTAATTATTCTAACCAATCAAAAAATCATAAAAAAATTTGTTCTTTATATAAAATATTGTTTATTTATTATAAACTAATTTTGTACATATTTTGAATAATTTTCTTTTTAAGTTGTAATTATTTGTATAATTATTTACATAATTAGGTTTTAATTAACTTAAATCAATTCCAAAAATTCCAAAAAAAATTAGTTTTGTTTAAAATTAATTAACAAATATTTTGTACATATTTTAAACTTAATTTCTAGGTTTAAATCTATTTTCATCTTTTTCTTCATTTTAATTTAATTAATCATGCATTAATTATAATTAAAATCAATCATAAAAATCCAAAAACAGGCCTTTTATTTTCCTTGCAATTTAAATTCCTAGATAAATGTATAGGATGTCAAATTCATGTAAATAGGCTAGTTTACATTTCCTGCACAATCGATGTAATAGCGTAGATTTACTTTCCGCACTTTACATTTCCGCATTTTAATTTCCAGCAAATATAAACTGCGTGTATGTCAAAGATAAAATTGAACCGTTAGATCACTAACTTCAAAGATAAATATCTGAATACAAACACAATCATACTTGCACCTCTTAAGGTAAATTCCTTCTCATTCTTTTCAAAATCAAAGTCAAAATTCTACTATTTTGAGTACAAAATCGAACCTTGCGTTTATATCCGGTGAAAGGATAGATTTTTATAGGAAATAGGATAAAGACCTTACAACTCAGGGTAGACCTCCTAGTTTGCTTGCTCAAATCAAAACAAACAAAATTCTCATACACTGTTGTTTTTCAAAACAAAACTTTCCAAAAAGACAATACTTTGTATACATCCAAACACGGATTATTACAAAGTTAACGTTCTTTTCAAAACATCTTTCGAAAGATAAACAAGCATTTTGTATACATCCACACACGGATCATTACAAAATTCAATTTACAAAAGTATTTGAAACCACATATGAGCATTCTAAAGCAATTGAAAAGTCATCGAAAAACAAGTGAGCTAAGCAAACTTAAGAGCCCATGGATAACCATGGATACAAAGGGTGCTAACACCTTCCCTTTGTATAACCTACCCCCTTACCCAGAATTTCTTAAAGGTCTTTTTTCTGTTTCTTTTATAAACCTTTCCTTAATTGGATAAAATAAAAGGTCGGTGGCGACTCTGTGAATTTTCAAAATGCGAAAGCATTAAGCGATAAAAAAGAGTCAGTTCACGTATCTCTACAGAACAGAGGTATGGCCCGGGATTAAAAAAATCGGAGGTCCACAGAACTGGCGACTCTGCTGGGGATTTACTTTCAATAAACAAAATGTTTTCAAAAGGGGTTACCTTAAGAGAATAGGTCGATGTTTTCAATTGTTTGACTTGATTGCTCTATTTTTCAAAGGCTTGCTTGGGTATTTTGCTTGTGAAAGATTCTAACCCGAATCTCGAGATACCTTAAGTATATGACAATAGACCAAGGAAACTGTACGGCATGTACCGATACGGTTGATCTGGTAGTCATCGTTAGTGCGATACTTTGGTTTATACTGATGTCCCTTGAAAACGATCAAGGAGTATATTAGGCTTCCGAAGTGTCATTAAACACTAATTTGTCTTAGAACCTTTTTAGTTGAACTTGACTTGTGGCCTATTAAGTGGCTAGCTTTGAAATTGATCGAAGTTAGTTATCCTCGAGGAATATTTTGATCGGCCGATCGAGTGCCGTATTGAGATGTTACTTCCAAGGATCATAGAACCCAAATGCTATTCTAGGACAGGTTTTAACCAACTCAACTTCAGTGGGGAGGGTATCACCTATCAGCTCCATGCAAGCCTTTAAACCTAAGGCTATTGTTTGATTTGTTTTTGTGTGCCACATGTTTGCATCATAAGCATATCATTTTTTGCACCAAACACTTCAAGGATCAAAGAGTTTACCTTTGTTTTTGCAGGTAATGGCTCCCGCCACCAAAGATTACATCCGAATCAACATCTCAACGGTACCATCTGAACTAAAAGACTTAGTGTCAGAATTCCCCAGGAATGTTCAATTCACTGAAAGGCATGGTCAACTACTCCATTTGGTTACCTCAAAATTTGAAGAAGACATGATACGGGTCCTGTTCCAGTTCTTTGACCCTGAACATCATTGCTTTACCTTTCCTGATTACCAGTTGGTACCCACTTTGGAAGAATTCTCTGAACTAATGGGATTGCCTGTTCGAAATCAATTACCTTTCACTGGTTTAGAAAGGATTCCAAAACCTGAGGTCATTGCTGCTGCTTTACATCTGCGAAAATCAGAAATCGAGTCCAATTGGGAAACAAAGAGTGGAGTTAAGGGTTTGCTTACCAAGTTCTTATTGGAAAAGGCTCGACTACTGCTAGAAAACAAAAGTTATCCAGCTTTTGAGGAGGTTATGGCCCTTTTAATCTATGGGTTGGTTTTATTCCCAAATCCCGATCAGTTCATAAGTGTACACATCATCAACCTTTTCCTAATCCGTAACCCGGTACCAACATTGCTGGGAGACATTCTACATTCTCTACACACTCGTACCATGAAGAAACGAGGAACTCTCATGTGTTGTATACCACTACTGGCTAGGTGGTTTACATTTCATCTTCCCCGATCAGTGTTGAGAAATGAACAAAGAATGCAATGGTCTCGCAGGATTATGTCTTTGTCTCATTCAGACATCCGGTGGAACAACTGCTTTCAAAGAGACATTACTATCATTGATCATTGTGGAGAGTACCCTAATGTGCCACTCCTTGGCATCAAAGGAGGCATCACCTACAATCCCTCTTTAGCTCTACGCCAATTCGGATATGCAAGGAGCAACGGTCCTCATGACATGATTATCCATGGCATTGTGTTTGATTACGAGAATGATTCTCATAGACACCGACGAAGGTTCATACACGCATGGGGCAGTGTCTATAGAATAGAAAGCAAAACTCTGGGGCAATGGAATTCTATTCCTATGGAACCCTACCTCAGATGGGTCCGCACTCATGCTCAGAAACTCCTTATGCCATATCCTGCTGTTCTACCTGTGACTATTGAACCAGAGGTCGAAGGATATGAACCTCAAGTTATTCTACACCCGGACATGCCAACTGACCTAGAAGAGTTGCAAAAATCTTGGGTTCAACTCAAAGAGGAAAGAGACACCTTCAAATCATACTGTCAAGACTATGAGAGAAGGATATTGGAGCTCACCGGACAGCTTCAAGAAGAACAGCAGATCAACACATTCCTGGGGGCAAAGAGAAAGCGTCCACGGGAGACCTGAAGGATCATTTATTTTATTTCTGTCTTGTAAGCCCAAATCAGGCAAAGAAAAAAGAAGCAAAAAAAAAAAGAATTGAATTGATTAACTAAAGTTTGTTTCTTCTTTAACAAATCTAAACTCTAAGATCCTTGAAACATTGCACACACATTTCACTTCATGCATTGCATATACATTTCATACATTGCATTCATATACATTGCATATACATTTCATACATTGCATACACATGGCATCCAGTCATACACATTTCATAACAGGTTCTCATGACGGATTTCTCATCTCCTCGCTGTTTATTTCAGTCAGAAGAGATGGAATCCGAGGCAAGTATCAAGAATCTCGAAGCACAGAATGCCCAAGTGCAAGTGGCAATTCTGGAACTGGCAAAGGGGCAACAAGAACTGAAAGCCCTGATAATCAAGAAGAAAAAGAAGCCCAAAGGATCTGTAGGCTTGAGTCACCTGAAAAGGAAGATCAAAATCCCAGTCAAAAAGTTGAAAAAGCCACCGATCCCTGAAACAGTCGGTGATGATGAACAAGAAGACAATCAAAGCAACCAGGGTTCTGCTAAACCCTCTCTCTCTTCAAATGAAGAAAATGATCATTCTGGGGACGAACCGGATGATGAAAAATACCAACAGCTGGAAGACCGTATGAAAGCTATGGAGATACAAAAAATACCTGGCTTAGATTTCAATGATCTAGGGCTCATCTCGGATGTTGTTATCCCTCCAAAATTCAAAGTTCCTGTCTTTGCAAAATATGATGGAGTTTCTTGCCCGAAACTACATCTGAGATCCTATGTGAGGAAGATACAACCTCATACAACAGATAACAAATTGTGGATTCACTTCTTCCAAGAAAGTCTGTCGGGTACACAACTCGAGTGGTACTATCAGCTGGAAAATACCAAGGTTCATACTTGGGAAGAATTAGCTGCTGCTTTTTACAAACAGTACCAATACAATGCTGATCTTGCACCAACCCGTACTCAACTAAGGGGCATGTCTATGGGACTAAAAGAAAGTTTCAAAGGATACGCACAAAAGTGGAGAGATATGGCTGGAAGGGTTCAACCACCCTTATCTGATCGCGAACTAGTTGACATGTTCATGGGCACTTTAACTGGCCCTTTCTATAGCCATTTGCTGGGAAGCTCATCATCAGGTTTCACTGACCTGATACTGACCGGAGAACGTGTCGAAAGTGGCATTCAAAATGGAAAAATTCAGATAGGTTCCTCCTCTGGTACTACAAAAAGGCCCATCAGCGGGAGAAATGAGGTCAATGCAACACAAATTCAGAAAAGTCGCAAAAGTGAGCAGCATCAATCTGTAGGGGCAGTTCTGATCTCCGCATCTGCACCTCAAAAAGATCAACAGCCAAAATATACGCATCGACCAGATGCACCAAGAAGAAATTTCACCAAAATCAACATGCCAATCTCTCAGGCATTGCAGCACTTGCTAAAAGCAGATCTGATCACCTTAAGAGGTCCTCCAAAGAATGTCAACACTTCCTCTCCGAATTATCGCCCTGATGCAACATGTGCCTACCACTCAAACTTTCCAGGGCATGACGCAGATCACTGCTGGGCCTTGAAAAATAAAATACAAGATATGATAGATGCTGGTGAAATTGAGTTCGATCCTCCAGAAACTCCAAATGTCATCACAGCACCTATGCCAAAGCATGACAAAACTGTCAACGCTATCCTGGACACTGTTTACATCTATGATGTGAACGAATTATCAACTCCACTCTGCGAAGTCAAAGGAAAGCTAATCCGAACTGGTTACTTTCCAGGATGTGACCCCGACTGCTTTTACTGCTCCTGCCTGCCCAATGGTTGTGAAAATCTGAGGATGGGAATTCAAAAATGGATGGATCGCCGTATCATTATGTTTGAGAGGCTCCCTTCTATGGACGTGCTGTGCGAAGTCTTTGCAAACGGGATAAGAATAGAGGATGCCTCAGTGATATCCAGCTTACCATTCAAAATCTCTGCCAAGGCTCCATTCAAAATTTCTGCTACACTCAAAGTAGCATCAGTAGTCATTGCTAGTCCAACTCCATTTCCATACTCCTCAGACAAAGCTGTCCCATGGGGATATGACACTAATGTTTACGTTCATGGAGTTAAGCAGGGTACCTCGACTGAAGAGGTCACAAAGTTAACTACTCCAACTGTGGGTAATATTGTGGGTACCAGCAAGATCACGAGAAGTGGAAGAATCTTTTCACCAGAAATTTCTCCAAATGTTGCTGCTGGTCCAGTCCGAGTCCCAGTTGTCATACCCCAAAATTTGCCCACCTTATTTCATCGTCAAAGGTTCTATCGTTTTTTGGATATAATTGCTTTTTACTAACATTTTGTTTTTTTTTGTTATTATTGTAATTTTATTAACGGTTATTATTTATTGCGATTTTATTAACTAACTAATATTATTATTATTAGGATTATTAGTATAATTAGAATTATTACTATGAATTTTAATATTAGTATTATTAGGATTTTTATTATTATTATTCTTTTATTATTTTTATTAAATTAATTAGTTGGGCAATAGGCCCATCAGGTGTAGAAAACCCTAATTCAAGCATTATAAATAGATACTAATTATAACAGTAATTGGGGAGGACTAACGATTTCTAACCTGCAAAAACACCCTAACCCTTATTCTGAACCTCCCACGTACAAATCCTCACACCTAAAAAAAACCACTGTTTTCCGTCTTTGTTTTGTATATTCACCAACACTTTTCAATACCCCTGACACACATCAATTTTGTTTTCACAATCCGTACCGATTCACATTTGCTTCTTCCAGTAAAAAGGATTTTCTAATATTATACCATACTTCAAACTCTCAATTAGTCATCAAACAAGTTCTTCAGCTTTTTTATAGACAAACACCAACATCACCATATATCCATACATAATCCCATCGCAAATCATGATTCATGAACTAATTTAATTTCTACAACATTAATCATTGATTACACGAGGCTAACTCCATTCACAATTAACCTACACTCACCCTATATAACTCCCCAAAAACACATCTCCAGAGGGGCCAAAAACTTTTGCCAGAGCCTCTATTACCAGTCCCTTGCCACGCATCCGCTTCAGCACTGCTTTCCTCTGATCCAGCATCTCCGACGGACTCCCTCGGATCATACCTCCGGTTACGCGTCAATCCAGCGACCCCCATACAACACGCAGCCAATTCAGCCTCAGATCGGAGCAGCTTCGCCGTCAATTATACATCGCAAATACAAAACACTTCAATTGAACCGCGACGACTACAACAAATTGAAGCCACATCGCCGAAATCGATTTGCCCATTCTCAAGTCACAAACAACACATCACTCAACACCAACATGTGAATTCATCAGCCACTGTTGTTCAGATCCGATTGCGAGCAACTGTCAACTTCGTTACGACCAACCACCGCACATCAACGAACAGGCAGCCACCCTCCGCAACTACAACCTCCGATTCGCTCTCAGTCCCGCGCCCGGAGATCTCCCTCAACGGCTTCAATGCGTCGCAAACATCGCTAGAATTGCAAAGTCGTCGGGTCAGCTTCGGATGTGAAAGAAAAAGGGAGAAGGAGAACAATCGAAAACAGGAACACAAAGAATAACTCTTCTCCTTCGCAAAAACGCAACAACATCAGATCCCACCGCGAGCTGCTTGTATCCGCTTCGACACCACCTCACTATTTCGATGCCAATTTCCAGGTTTTTCGTTCTAAATTCTGTTCCAAATGATGACTGTTTGTTTACTTATAACATGTTGATATTTGGGGATTGTTGTTGTCTTTGTATGGTTACAATTTGAAAGTGAGAAGAATGAAGATGGCTTGAAAGAGAGAGTTTTTGTTTCTCTCTGTTTGACACGGTTACGGTTTTGGAAGAGGTGAATGGGTTGTGTGTTGAAATCTGAACCTTCCTTATATATTATTATATCATTGTTATTTTTATGATATAGGTGTTTTCTTTTGTTATCATAAGTGGTATATTGTCATACTTTAGTTACCACACGTGATGTTGTTTGGATTTACTGGCCATGAAAAGTAATATATATTGTTAGATTCAATGGCCATGAAAAGAAAAAACACTGCGCCGACCAATCCACTCATGCCAAAGATTTCATGTGTGCCCTTAGATGTTCTATGTTATTTATTAACATTGGCTTTTCTACTCTTTTCTAAAAAAAAGAAGATATTAAATTTTCTTTTAATTAATTCTCTAAATATTGTAATCGAAGCAATCGAGTACGATAGATAGTGATGAATAGTATCCTATCACCAAAGATTATTTGTTAATTATATTGATCCAAACTATGGATCAACGCGATTAACGAAATCAAGGTGTAAATTCAAATTAGCAAATAATCTAATTCAAATACATAATATTTGGCTAAAAGGTTTCAACCATCTTATTGGTTGCGATGATTAGCCTATTTTTCTCCGAAATTCGTTATTCTTTTTAATCGAATCAATCGATTACGAGGGGTAACGATACAAATTAATTATTAAAATTATAAAAAATACTATTATTCGTTATTAGTGATAATCAAAGCAATTGATTAAAATTGATAACGATGCAACTACTAATCTGTTAACTATGGTAATCGAATCAATTGATTATTGCGGTTAATAGTGCATACTAAAATCAGGGTTGTACGCCCAAAGCACTCAAAATACACTAAACCACGATACTACGGTGTTTCAACACTGCGATGTGCGATGTTCATAACTACGATAAGGTAACTCAAAATACCTTCGAACATTCGCATTTCAAAACAACTTCAAAACAAATTCAAATACATTCAATTCAACTCCAAGGCGTACAACCCTTCCCCGAACTACGTGGACTCTGATTCTCCCTAAGGAGATACGTAGGCACTTGGCAACAAGGCGAGTCCCCCTCCTCCAAATCTTTATCATTTTCAATAATTAAACTTTTAACCCTACTAATTGTCTGTTACCCTTTTATGCTTTTCTGCCATAACCCTTATCTTTGCAATGTTAACCTTTAGGAAAGGGTTTTGGGTGCCTAACACCTTCCCTTAACCCGAATATAGTATCTTACCCTAAATCTCTTAATTGTTAAAGGTTTCCTATTCGCCTTGGTAGAATAGGTGGCGACTCTCTAAGTTCAAATTTTAGGCAGGTTGCTACAGCTGGCGACTCTGCTGGGGAATAACTATAATGGTGAATATTATGCTCCTATAGGTTTTGGCAGAGTTTAGGGTTTTGGCGAAACATTTAGGTTTGTGGCAAACTTTTTAGGGTTTGGCTAATTTGCCATTTTAGGGTTTATTTATTTTTTATAAATATTTAAAATTCTTATTTTATTTATTTATTTATAATTTCATCCTTTTACGTCAACTCAATAAATACCTGTTTATTTAAATAATATCTGTTTATTTAAATATTTGCTGCGTATCGCATTTTAAATTGCAAGCGGCTGGAGTTCGAGGTTAGTTTTAAATATTTAAATTTTATTTATTTATTTATCTTCCTTTGCAATTTCATTACTGCAGTTTAATTAAATATTTATTTAAATGAATATTTTTTGCTATTTTTCTATTATATCTGTTGGGTTATTATACATTGTTGTTAAACCCTAAGTGTGGGAGTTAACTTTGAGATCAATAGGGGAGTATGAATCTCCTAAGAGTCTCATTGATAACTCCACTCGGAGTGGGTTGAGTATTCGGAAAGGTCCAAAACGAGGCTTGACTTTGTTGAGGGCTGGACTGGATACTTGGCTGATCTCTCCGAGAACCTACCCCAAAAATTCGAACCTCATGGATAAAATGAGTTGTTCTAAAACCCAAAGAGACAAAAAGTCTCGGAGGCTACGAACGACCCCATGAGACCTTCTAGAACCCCCTATAAACAGGTTGGCTCCCAAGAGCCGTGACGTCGGACCTATGAACCTAGGACTTTTGTACTTTTATGCTCACTATATGCTTGCAATTTATATACTTCGAATATCCATGCGTTTCAATTTTGCAGGTATCCCTACGTATTCCCTAGCCTGTAGGGACTCTAATTCTTAAGACCATGTCTTTCCCACGAAGGACATTACCATTTAAGTACTCCCTAGTCTGTAGGGATGTTCATTCCTATATCTTACAACTACGCGTCCTTCCCACGAAGGACATTTCTATTAACGCACTTCAACTGGTCTCTCGATGACCATGAGATCCAGTGACTGTCTAGAACGGTCACCCTGTGCTTACATCTTTCGCCCCTAGCCTATAGGGATTCCTTTCCAAAATTGCATCCCTCGCACGAAGGGCATCTTCGTCAGGATACGTCAATTGGTCTCTCGATGGCCATGAGATAAAGTGATTGTCTCGAACGATCACTCTATGCTTGCTCCTACGAACTCCCTAGCCCGTAGGGATTTTCTTCTACGCTCATTTGTTTCTACAACAACGTGTCCTTCCCGTGAAGGACATCCTCATTAACGCACGTTGGTTGGCTTCGCAATGGCCATGAGAGTTGGTAACTGTCTTGAACGGTTAACCCGTGTTTATTCCCGCTCACCCCCTAACTAGTGTAGGTTTTGGATTCCCATCTATACATCTTTCATCCCTAGCCTGTAGGGATTTCACCTCATCTGATATCGTCCTTAGATAGGTTGTGTTCCGCATAGAGAACCTTCCCACGAGGGACATACTTCTAAATACACGTCGAACGGCCTCTCGATGGCCATGAGACTTGGTGACTGTCCTGAACGGTCATCAGCTGCTACTTGCCGCGTACCCCTTAGTCTGAGGGATTCCCATTGGTGTATTATAATCTCAAGCTTACGAGTATCTCATTAGAGTCTAATGTCGTCCCTAAATCCGCACAGGTTATCCTTAGGATTATATCTACCGCACATCCGCATTGCATTGCATACAAGGAGTCATAACATACAAAAAATAAAGGAGTCCTTTGCATACGCGCGCATTCGCATTTTCATGCATTCATACATTTACATTCACATTTACATTTCTATCTTCGCCCGCATCCATACTTACCATGCTAGCCGGTTTCCCGAAACTCCCAAAGAAATAAGAGGATCGTCACCTATGGAGAAAGGAGGATAAATTATTGAGAATGATCTCGGCCCTACTACAAAAAGAGGATGTCTTCCGCCATGCCAATTACATATCCATGCCTTTTCAAAACAGGATTACAAATACAATAAAGGTTATCATCGAGCAAGGATTAGTTCAACAAAGAAGTTCCCTCATAGATACACTCAAGATGTATTTAGTCATTAAGGGGTTCATCTACGAACATAGTAAATCTACAAGGACGCTCTACGATAACCTGGGGGCAAGGATTAGTCCAACTGGGGCAACATCCTGAACGAAGATGCTTAACTACGATGGAGGGAAGGTGACATATGTTAACTCCCCACCAAGGGGCAAAAGGGTCCTAAATTTCCTTTATCCATCTACAAACTCTGGAGGTTGCAAATGGTGATACTATCCTTTAAAAAAAAGCAAAAGAGGTTCAGTCGAAGGAAACTCATGAAGTTCCGATACGACGAAAACCCACCGCTAACAATTTATTCCCGACAGGTTTGACGTGCCCAAGGAGAATTCGAGATTACCCTTCACTTCTACAAGTCCACGAACTAAGGAGTAAAACAAAGTCAACAGGTTCACGAAGGAGATTGCCCCTAGGATCTATAGGTTTATCATTTAAAGTTGTAACTTTTACGATCACAAAGTGTTATCTGATGTAAAACGTTGTGCCTTTCGAACAGTAATTCAATAAAGTAATTATGCATATTTTGAAATCAATTCTTTCTCTTCGCTCTTGCATTACTACGACTTTCCACTCGCACCCTTCTATTCTTTTCCAATTTCAACTTTCAATTATTAACAAACTTGAGGGAGAATGACGAATACAAATAACTAAATCTCGTCAAACATATGCTTTCGAGGTAAGACCGAACCGACGATGTACAGGCATTATTTCAAATCCCAAACAGTGGAGCTATAAGGATGCTAATCCCTCGTTACCCCCTCGAGCCAGGAGTTGGAGTTTGTTTCTACTTTTTCAAAAAAACCTTGATTTTAACCAGGGGCAGGGTAGATTTCAATTAATTCAATGGTGTATTTTGGTTGTCAAGAGAATCAATCAATCCGAGCAAGGATTCAAGCGAAGGTTCAGGCACATCTTCTTCCTCACATTCATCCAAGAATGAGGAAGTAATGGAGATAACAATAACATTCACAAAACCTTCTTCCTCATTACATCATTCAAGATCGAGAAAGTATCAAAGGTGAAGCTTACAAATTAAGTCAACATGGCAGTCACAACATTCAATGTCCTAGGATCAATATTTCCAAAGGAGTATTCAAAAAAAAAAGAAAAAAACGCCCGCTAAGTCAAAATGGAAAATTTCATGAAAGGAAACAATAATGACTTAGGCAAAAATTAGGGCATCCCGATGGATCAAACTCAAAGGAGTTGGTTCATGCAAAAATAAGGGATAGAAAAAAACAAAGGTGAAATACAAAGGATAATCTTGTGACTGCTAAACCAACAAAGCTTCACATCAATGCCTGGATCTTTACAAACAGTTTTCATCAGTACTTGGATCTTTACTAAGGCTTCTGCTTAACATCAGAACTGAAACAATTCTCTTGCAAACAAATCACATCCATTGGATTAAGCGAATTTTAGGACTTGGAGAACATCAAGGAGAAAGGGGTGGGCTAAATAAATTTTGAGCCTTATATCCATTGTTTCTTAAACCACGAACCAAGCCAAGATACAACATTCAAAAGTCCTAATTGAGGCAAGGTTAACTATGAAAGCACATTAAGCAGGATTTGTTATACTGACTCCAAAAGTTTGTTAAAACTACTTCTAATCAATACGCTTCTTCAATTCATAACGAACCTCGATTTCAAAACTTGCATTTGCATTACATTGAAGTTACTTCTCAAAAGGTACAACACCGTCTACGAATATACACTTAGCACAAAGGTGATCATTTCTGATAAAGACTCTTGAATGGGGAAACCACGTCTAGAGGGTTTTCCTAAACAGAGGCATACAACCAAACATCCTATTAACTAGGGGCATTCTTCCTAAGGTTCAATTGACTTGGGTCACATCTCGAAGCAATCTCGATCAGGGGCACTTCCTTCATGACTTGGAGATCATAGGCATCTTTCCACTAATCACTGGGGCAATGGATATCAAACCCATAAGGCACAACAAAAGACGCCTTCATGCTTTACAACCTCGAATCAATCTTTCTCCTAATTACGATCTTCAAAGTTCAAACAAAACAGGTATTGAGAAATCGCGCTAGCATCCAACAACCTTACAATATTAGCAAATTATATGCACCTTGGTTATCAACAACCTATCATTGGGGCATCAAGCAAATACATATAAATCATGCATTGCATACATTGGCTGATACATTACACCACACCTTTTAGGTAGTCTTCTTTAAGACAAATCCTATGATCATTTCCAATAACCTTTTAAGGTAGTCTTCTTTAAGACATTATTTCCTAAGAACGAACCTTCCTAAGTAGTCTTTTCTGAGACGTCCATTATCCTTTCCAAGAACCTTTTTAGGTAGTCTTTTAAGACATTTTTTCCAGCCTTTTCAGGTAGTCACCCTTAAGACATTCCTCCTTCCTTGTTGAAAACCTTTTTAGGTAGTCTTATAAAAGACATTATTTCGTTCCACTCGTTACATCAATCAACATATGCATAAGCATAAGCATTATCCCATGCATCGAAACATCCAATTCAAAACTCTGGTGCTAAGCTACATTGTCCACCCGCTTCCCGGTAACCTTACCGATGATAGCAACCCTGCTGAACATTTCATAAAACATATACATACGCATTAGCATATACATATCATCTAGCGTATTCACATACTACATATCACAGAGGTCCAATTGTCATGTGCAAATCCAAATCCTTACAAAGTCCAGTTCTCGTCCTGGAAAACCATTAAATCCAATTCTCGTTTGGTAGTCAGTTCCCATCTGACTGTTACCTCAAATCCAGTTCCCGCCTGGTAGTCAGTTCCCGTCTGACTGTTACCTCAAATCCAGTTCCCGTCTGGTAGTCAGTTCCCGTCTGACCGTTATTTCAAATCCTATCTCGAATCCTATTCAAGTTCCTAGTCCAATTCCTATTTCCAATCCTATTCCAATTCCTATTTCAATTCCTATTCCAATTCCTATTCCAAACTATTCCCCATCCTATTCCCAACTCCCATCTTTCAAATCCCATTTCAATACCAATTTCAAATCCTATTCCAATTTCAATGGCAATTTCAAACTAAATCGTAACCCTCGCGCTACGTCTTATCACGGCAGTGATAACGGCAATTTCAAACCAAATCGTAACCCTCGCGTTACGTCTTATCACGGCAGTGATAACGGCAATTTCAAACCAAATCGTAACCCTCGCGTTACGTCTTATCACGGCAGTGATAACGGCAATTTCAAACCAAATCGTAACCCTCGCGTTACGTCTTATCACGGCAGTGATAACGGCAATTTCAAACCAAATCGTAACCCTCGCGTTACGTCTTATCACGGCAGTGATAACGGCAATTTCAAACCAAATCGTAACCCTCGCGTTACGTCTTATCACGGCAGTGATAACGGCAATTTCAAACCAAATCGTGACCCTCGCGTTACGTCTTATCACGGCAGTGATAACGGCAATTTCAAACCAAATCGTAACCCTCCCGTTACGTCTTATCACGGCAGTGATAACAGCAATTTCAAACCAAATCGTAACCCTCGCGTTACGTCTTATCACGGCAGTGATAATGGCAATTTCTAAACTAAATCGTAACCCTCGCGTTACGTCTTATCATGTTAGTCCCTTGGCAGTGATAATGGCACCTTCAACTTCAATCCAAATCGTAACCCTCGCGTTACGTCTTATCACGACAGTGATATGGCACCACGTTCTCTGGCAGCAGCCAGAACTCATTTCATTTTCAACTCCAATTCAAATCCCAAACATGCCCTACCACGGTAATCCCGTGGCCAGCAGCGCATCTACTCCACACTCCGCAATATCAGCAAATTTCAGGGCATTTTCAGTGTCCAATCATCTTCTACCTCTTCAGGTTCAAGAAGATTGAACAGGGGCAGCTGTCATACCCCAAAATTTGCCCACCTTATTTCATCGTCAAAGGTTCTATCGTTTTTTGGATATAATTGCTTTTTACTAACATTTTGTTTTTTTTGTTATTATTGTAATTTTATTAACGGTTATTATTTATTGCGATTTTATTAACTAACTAATATTATTATTATTAGGATTATTAGTATAATTAGAATTATTACTATGAATTTTAATATTAGTATTATTAGGATTTTTATTATTATTATTCTTTTATTATTTTTATTAAATTAATTAGTTGGGCAATAGGCCCATTAGGTGTAGAAAACCCTAATTCAGGCATTATAAATAGATACTAATTATAACAGTAATTGGGGAGGACTAACGATTTCTAACCTGCAAAAACACCCTAACCCTTATTCTGAACCTCCCACGTACAAATCCTCACACCTAAAAAAAACCACTGTTTTCCGTCTTTGTTTTGTAAATTCACCAACACTTTTCAATACCCCTGACACACATCAATTTTGTTTTCACAATCCGTACCGATTCACATTTGCTTCTTCCAGTAAAAAGGATTTTCTAATATTATACCATACTTCAAACTCTCAATTAGTCATCAAACAAGTTCTTCAGCTTTTTTATAGACAAACACCAACATCACCATATATCCATACATAATCCCATCGCAAATCATGATTCATGAACTAATTTAATTTCTACAACATTAATCATTGATTACACGAGGCCAACTCCATTCACAATTAACCTACACTCACCCTATATAACTCCCCAAAAACACATCTCTAGAGGGGCCAAAAACTTTTGCCAGAGCCTCTATTACCAGTCCCTTGCCACGCATCCGCTTCAGCACTGCTTTCCTCCGATCCAGCATCTCCGACGGACTCCCTCGGATCATACCTCCGGTTAGGCGTCAATCCAGCGACCCCCATACAACACGCAGCCAATTCAGCCTCAGATCGGAGCAGCTTCGCCGTCAATTATACATCGCAAATACAAAACACTTCAATTGAACCGCGAAGACTACAACAAATTGAAGCCACATCGCCGAAATCGATTTGCCCATTCTCAAGTCACAATCAACACATCACTCAACACCAACATGTGAATTCATCAGCCACTGTTGTTCAGATCCGATTGCGAGCAACTGTCAACTTCGTTACGACCAACCACCGCACATCAACGAACAGGCAGCCACCCTCCGCAACTACAACCTCCGATTCGCTCTCAGTCCCGCGCCCGGAGATCTCCCTCAACGGCTTCAATGCGTCGCAAACATCGCTAGAATTGCAAAGTCGTCGGGTCAGCTTCGGATGTGAAAGAAAAAGGGAGAAGGAGAACAATCGAAAACAGGAACACAAAGAATAACTCTTCTCCTTCGCAAAAACGCAACAACATCAGATCCCACCGCGAGCTGCTTGTATCCGCTTCGACACCACCTCACTATTTCGATGCCAATTTCTAGGTTTTTCGTTCTAAATTCTGTTCCAAATGATGACTGTTTGTTTACTTATAACATGTTGATATTTGGGGATTGTTGTTGTCTTTGTATGGTTACAATTTGAAAGTGAGAAGAATGAAGATGGCTTGAAAGAGAGAGTTTTTGTTTCTCTCTGTTTGACACGGTTACGGTTTTGGAAGAGGTGAATGGGTTGTGTGTTGAAATCTGAACCTTCCTTATATATTATTATATCATTGTTATTTTTATGATATAGGTGTTTTCTTTTGTTATCATAAGTGGTATATTGTCATACTTTAGTTACCACACGTGATGTTGTTTGGATTTACTGGCCATGAAAAGTAATATATATTGTTAGATTCAATGGCCATGAAAAGAAAAAACACTGCGCCGACCAATCCACTCATGCCAAAGATTTCATGTGTGCCCTTAGATGTTCTATGTTATTTATTAACATTGGCTTTTCTACTCTTTTCTAAAAAAAAAGAAAGATATTAAATTTTCTTTTAATTAATTCTCTAAATATTGTAATCGAAGCAATCGAGTACGATAGATAGTGATGAATAGTATCCTATCACCAAAGATTATTTGTTAATTATATTGATCCAAACTATGGATCAACGCGATTAACGAAATCAAGGTGTAAATTCAAATTAGCAAATAATCTAATTCAAATACATAATATTTGGCTAAAAGGTTTCAACCATCTTATTGGTTGCGATGATTAGCCTATTTTTCTCCGAAATTCGTTATTCTTTTTAATCGAATCAATCGATTACGAGGGGTAACGATACAAATTAATTATTAAAATTATAAAAAATACTATTATTCGTTATTAGTGATAATCAAAGCAATTGATTAAAATTGATAACGATGCAACTACTAATCTGTTAACTATGGTAATCGAATCAATTGATTATTGCGGTTAATAGTGCATACTAAAATCAGGGTTGTACGCCCAAAGCACTCAAAATACACTAAACCACGATACTACGGTGTTTCAACACTGCGATGTGCGATGTTCATAACTACGATAAGGTAACTCAAAATACCTTCGAACATTCGCATTTCAAAACAACTTCAAAACAAATTCAAATACATTCAATTCAACTCCAAGGCGTACAACCCTTCCCCGAACTACGTGGACTCTGATTCTCCCTAAGGAGATACGTAGGCACTTGGCAACAAGGCGAGTCCCCCTCCTCCAAATCTTTATCATTTTCAATAATTAAACTTTTAACCCTACTAATTGTCTGTTACCCTTTTATGCTTTTCTGCCATAACCCTTATCTTTGCAATGTTAACCTTTAGGAAAGGGTTTTGGGTGCCTAACACCTTCCCTTAACCCGAATATAGTATCTTACCCTAAATCTCTTAATTGTTAAAGGTTTCCTATTCGCCTTGGTAGAATAGGTGGCGACTCTCTAAGTTCAAATTTTAGGCAGGTTGCTACACCAGTTCCTAATCAAAATGTCAACGCTCGAGGCAAAGAGCCACAAGTTGAAAAAGTTCAAACCCCGGTGGAGATCACTGCTGAGGATCCATCAAAACAAGAAATGGAGGAAATATTGAAAATCATCTGCAAAAGTGATTACAATATTGTTGAGCAACTGGGGCACACCGCTTCAAAAATCTCAATGTTATCTCTGCTAAAATATTCAGAAGCTCATGCCAAAGCCCTGATGAAGTTCCTGAAAGCTGCGCATGTGCCTCAAGAGATCTCAGTCGACCAATTTGAGAATTGTGTTGCCAATCTAACCGTAAGCAATGGTCTCGGTTTCTCCGATGTGGATCTAACCCCTGCTGGAAAAAATCACAACAAAGCCTTACATATCTCCATTGAATGTAATGGCACCACTCTATCTCATGTGCTAGTAGATAACGGTTCTTCTCTGAACGTGTTACGAAAAACAGTACTAGAAAAGCTTGACTTCGAAGGAATTGTGTTACAACCAAGTGATGTTGTGGTAAGAGCCTTTGACGGGTCAACCAGAACGGTATACGGAAAAGTGAATCTCCCAATCAGAGTGGGTTCTCAAATCTTCGATTCTATCTTTTACGTAATGGAAATTCACCCAGCCTACTCCTGTTTACTTGGACGCCCTTGGATACATGGGGCAAACGCTGTAACTTCTACCCTGCATCAGAAGTTAAAATATCCAGTAAAAGGAAAGATTGTCACAGTCTATGGCGAAGAGGAATATGTGGTTAGTCACCTAAGCAATTCCAAATATGTCGAGTTGGAGGACGAGTTCATCGAAACTCCATGCCAATCATTTGAGGTGGTCTCTCCAGATGTCTCTACCACCAATCATATTCCTGCTACTCCAACTACAACTATGGCTTCTCTCAAAGATGCCAAAACCATGATTGAACAGGGTGATTGCACAGTATGGGGACAACTTCCCGATATACCCTACAAGTCTGACAAGCTAGGTCTGGGCTATGATAGTGAAAATCAAAAGAATGATCAAATTCCTCGTTCTGAAGGATTGATGTCACACTTTGTCAGCCAAGAAGTAAACGCTATTGAAGATGAAGGAGTGCTCATGAACCATGTCATTCAGCCATGTCCAGATGAGATTCCACCCATTTCCATGGGAATGTGGGATGCTGTGGGAGAACCAAATGGCGGGTATAATTATCAGTATGCCGCACCTCAGAATTCTTATATTGCTATGGAGGACCTTACCCCGACTGGATGGGGTGATGAAATTGGAAATGATCAAATTTTCACAAGTCCCGTCACTAAGCAATATCAAAATCCACCCAAAGAAGTATGGGACACGCTAGGAGAACCCAGCGGCAAATATGACTATATGGTGAAATACTCCGCTCCTCCGAGCTCACAAATTGCTATGGAGGACATTGTCCCAACTGGATGGGATGAACAGTACGATGACAATTTCGCTCTTGAAAAAGCCAGGGAAATACCAAATAACGAGGGTTGCTTTCTATCAGCATACACTCCTCACCAAGATGCACAAGTCTCTATTCAAAGTATCATCCTGACTTCATGGGACGGTGTTATACCCCAAAATTTGCCCACATCTTTTTTCAAGAAAACTCCAATCTGAAAATTAAGAGTTTCATATAATCATGGATTTTTATTTCAAATATCCTAGCATATGAAGTACTTAAATTTCAGAAACTTTTCTTACACAGTAACTTGGCTTACAGTGGAATTTATTCTTACGCAAACGCCAAATACTGTTCTTTACCTCACAAATACTATTTATTTATTTTACAGATAAATAGTACTAACACAGTTCATGCAGGGTTAAATCTTTTTGCAGGCGCAAAAGCAGGAAACTCACACTGTACTGGTAACAATTGTTTTTGTTTTCCCACTAACTTTTGTGCTATATTCCATTATTTTCAAAATCTTTTCAAATCTATCCTTTCAAATTCAAATCTCAACTTTATTCTATCCATCTTTCTTTTCCCAACAATACCTTACACTTTATTTCAAATCTCACTTCCACTCAAAATTTCCATTTGTACGGAATCACATCATTCCCCAACGTCTCTATCATCTTTCCATTCTATAAATACCTCTCATTCTTCCCACAAATCTCACATCAAATTCTAAATCATCTTTCAAATTCCTACCTCATATCTATTTTCTCTTCTTCCCTGACAAGAATGGCAAAGTGGATAGAGACACTGTTTCTTACAGTCATCACCATTGCTACGGTGATCATGACTTTCTTCTGCCTGCATAGTCCTGAGGAGTGTGGACCTGCAATGGTTATGCTCCCAATCATCTACATGTTATTGATCATAGCATGGTTCATCAACCGTCATTTTTAAAGTTTGCCGTGTTTCTTATTTTCTTAAACGTACCGTCTATTCGTCGTACTGTTCAATAGTATGTAATATTTATACTATCAGTATTAAATGTTGTACTATTTGTCATAATATTGCTTAATTACTAAGATAATATTTTGTGTGTTTCTGCCAGTCAAATATTTCTATTTCTGTGCATTTAACAATTTTCAGGTTATTATCGGTAATTTTGCCCACATACTGTAAATATCAGTTATTTATTATGTTTCTGTTTTCTAACAAGTCATGTAAATAAATTTTCATGCTTCACACCAAACAAAAACAAAAATAACAACAAAAAAAGAAAATTAACTTTGACAGTTGATTTTTCACTTTAACTGCTGCTTCAGTACACGAACAGTCGGTTGACAGACAAACTGCAGACGGTACAATTCACAGTGATTTGTACAATCAATCAAATCAATCATTCACAATTCAAATTTCCAAGATTTTTGTGTTAGAAGTCTTCTGAATATCACATGATTAGCAGAAACTCAGCACTGCACAAAAATCAGGTACGCTTAACTGCCTCCTATACAGACAGTCCCTAATCAGGGTTTTTCTTGTTTTAACAGGAGCAACAAGTTTTTGAGAGCTCAAATGGATTTCATATACATCCATACATCTCAAAGTACCATCATACAAATTTTCAAACTTCAATTCACTCAGACGCACCGTCAGCAGCTCAAACAGTCAACAGACGACCCGTTTGACCAAAAAAGTCAACTGACAGTCAAAAATGAAATTTTTTGTCAAAGTCCATATTTTGTCAAAGGATTCAACATTTGATCATTGGATGATCATAATTCATCAAGGAAAGATCAAAAATCAACAAAACCCTAAGATTCAAAATTAGGGTTTTTGCCTGAAAAGTCAACTCAACTTTGACTGATCATAACTCTCTCATCCTTCATCCAAAAAATTCAAACCAAAGCTTTTTTTGAAGGAAATTCAATTATCTTTCAAATGCCATTGATCCCATGGTCATTGGATTCACCATTGGAAAAATATGGCCAAAGACATTACAGGTCATTTTCAAAGTCAACAAAAAGACACTTTTTTTAAATGGACACACAAGGAGAACCAAAAATCATTTTGATATGAGACCAAAGACATTGGTTAGAGGACTCTTTGAGGTTTCCAAAAAGTGCAAGATCTCCTTCATATGACAAAAATTGAAGGATTTACACCTTGTTGAAGTTGGCTAAATTTTGGGAAAATGCATGAAATCAACATTGCTCAAAAATGTTTTTTTTCCAAAAGATGCCAAGTTTTTGTGGTCCAAACATCTTTGCCATGTTACTATGGGCCTCCCACGACCAAGACAAAGCCCACATCTATATTATCCATTTTTGACATAATTTTATCTTATTTTAAGATTAAAATTAAAGGAAATTGCATGGATAATTGATGGCTTGATCTCCAAGTATGACACACCTCCAAAGTCTTCATTTTTCTGCAGAAAATTGATGCCCAAGGCAAGAGCATTGAATGGAGTCAAGGATTGGTCAAAAATTCAAGGTTTTTAATATTTTAAAAACCAAACTTTCAACAAAGGCAACAAGGCTTCTTGCTTCACTTCCAAGCAGCCTTTGGGCTATAAAAGGAGTAGCATACTTCAGCAACAAGAGGACACACGAATTAGAACAAGAGCATAGCCATCTTTATCATAAAATTCTCCAAAAAATACATACACTTTGTAATTTTCAAATTCTACTTTCTAATCACTATCAATACAAATAAAGCTTTCCAATCATCTTCTCAAACATCATAGAGTAAGATTGAACTCTTAACACAGGCCCATGAGAGTCGTATAAAGCATATAATGTTCTTCATGTACATATGCACTTAACTTTCATTTTCTTACTTGCAACTAATTTCCATGTAAACTAACCATACTAACATGTCTATAAGGTCCTATATGAGTGATCTGGGCTTTAACATGAGAGTTCCCACGTGAGAATAACCTTATACCATTAACACATGCATATGAGTGTTCATACTTGAATCTCTTCGAACCCACGGCTACAGGCCTCAAATTGCAAAACTAATACCACCATCGTGTTCAGGAGGTGATTTTAAGGGGATCTGGGTCACTTTCATTCATTGCTAACGCTTGTTTTTTGCAGGTTCATAAGTTGCCAAAAACTGCATTTTTTATCGTCCAAATAGGGGAGGTTAAAAACCCCCGCTATTTGAATCAAAAAACTACACTTCTGGAGGTTGAAGACGACCACGCGTCCAAGCGTGGTTCGTCAGCTCCAGCTTTGACCCTTTGACTGCATGCGTGGCCCTTTCCATGTTTCTCATTCGCTGGTCAACCAGCGTGGGCCCTAGTCAGAGAATTTGAATTCTCCTTGAATTCAGTGTGTGCTCCCTACCATCATATCATGCGCCATGAAATCTGAACCACATGATTCAATTTCCAGTTCAATCCAACGCATCACAACATGCAGCACACCATGGAACCTCAGCTCCTCACCACACAGGATTAGTATCCTTTCATATTTTCTATTTTTATTTTATTTTTATTGCAAAATTATTTAAAAATAGTTTTAAAATCAAAAAAAATTCACAAAAAATATTTTAGACTTCTAAAAATATATATTATTTTCTGAAATAAAAATATTTTATTTTTCTTCATAATTTCAATATTTTACATAATTAATTAGTATATATTTATATATTTGCTTATTAATTATTTTAATTAGTCAAAAAATCATAAAAAATTGTTCTTTGTGTTAAATATTGTTTATATATCATAAACTAATTTTGTACATATTTAGGATAATTTTCTCTTTAAGTTTTAATTATTTGTGTAATTATTTGCATAATTATGTTTTGATTAACTTAAAATATCCAAAAACAAATTTCAAAAATTCCAAAAAAAATTAGTTTTGTTCTAAAATCAATTAACAAACATTTTGTACATATTTTTAAACTTATTTGCTAGGTTTAATCATATTTCCATCTTTTCTTTATTTTAAATTAATTAATAATGCATTAATTATATTTAAAATAAATCACAAAAATACAAAAATATGCCTTTTTATTTCTTGCAATTTAAAATTCCTAGATAAATGTATAGGATGTCAAATTCATGTAAATAGGCTAGTTTACATTTCCCGCACAATCGATGTAATAGCGTAGATTTACTTTCTGCACTTTACATTCCCGCATTTTAATTTCCAGCACCCATATAAACTGCGTGTATGTCAAAGATAAAACTGAACCGTCAGATCACTAACTTCAAAGATAAATATCTGAATTCAATCACAATCACATTTGCACCTCCTAGGGTAACCCCTTTTCACTCTTTTCAAAATCAAAGTTACATTTCTACTGTTTCGAGTACAAAATCGAACCTTTTGTTTATATCCGACGAATGGATAGATTTTTAAAGGGAACAAGGATAAAGACCTCCTAACTCAGGGTAGACCTCCTAGTTTGCTTGCTCAAAATCAAAACAAACAAAATTCTCATACACTGTTGTTTTTTTTAAAACGAATTTTCCAAAAGACAATATTTTGTATACATCCAAACACGGATCATTACAAAATTAACGATCTTTTCAAAACATCTTTCGAAAGATAAACAAGCATTTGTATATATCCGCACAAGGATCATTACAAATCCTATTTGCAAAGGTATTTCAAAAACACAGGTAAAGCATTCCGAATTAATTGAAAAGTAAAGCAAATGAGCTAAGCAAACTAAAGAGCCCATGGATAACCATGGATACAAAGGGTGCTAACACCTTCCCTTTGTATAACCTACCCCCTTACCCAGAATCTCTCAAAGGTCTTTTTTCTGTTTCTTTTATAAACCTTTCCTTCATTGGATAAAATAAAAGGTCGGTGGCGACTCTGTAAACTTTTTCAAAAAGTGACGCGAAAGCGTCCGATCGACAAAAAAGGAGTCAGTTCACGTATCCCACCCACGGAGGGGTATGGCCCGAAAGGACGGTCCACAGACGGCCTTATCGAGCATCTCGCTCAGCCAACAGAGATATCTCAGCCTGGGCTCTCGTATCCAGCAGAGTATATCCCTTATCCCGAAGGATCACCGGCTCATTTTCCCACTAATGAAATCAATGCTGTGGAAGATGAAAAAGACAACTGCAACTGGAACAGCTGGGTACCCCCTGCTCACAACAGTGGATTGAACAACTGGAAAGCTGAGGATGTGATCTCCTTTGACCAGGAGTAAATGCCATTTCCTGTTTTCTTTGTGTATATTGTGCAAAGATAAAAGTGGTTCCTGAACAATCGAACCATGAGCTTGAAAGCCGTGTGCCTTAGCACACTGGTCCTTCTATAAGGGCTTATCATATCATGATCATGTGCATTCAATAAAATCATGGGACGCTTGCATATTTAAATTTTGTGATCCTTTTTCCTTCTTTCTTCGCTTTCAAATAGCTATGTTTTTTCTTCACACATACTCACATAATTAACATGCAGATTCACATACACTCTGGATCCAGTCAACAACGATTCTGCTATTGCCCGTCATGACTTTGAAAATCCGATCTACCAAACTGAGGACGAAAGTGAGGAAGATTGTGAAGTGCCAAGAGAACTTGCAAGGCTGCTAGAACAAGAAGACAAGGCCATACAGCCTCATGAGGAGCCAGTTGATGTCATCAACTTGGGCAGCAACGAAGAAATGAAAGAAGTCAAAATAGGGGCTGATTTAGAACACAGCGTCAAGCAAAGACTGATTCAAATACTGCGAGACTACGTCGAGATATTCGCCGGGTCCTATGAGGATATGCCAGGCCTTGACACAGACATTGTAGTTCATCGCCTGCCAATCAAAGAAGGTAGCACTCCAGTCAAACAGAAACTACGAAGGAGTAGGCCTGATATGTCAAAAAGGATCAAAGACGAGGTTGAAAAACAGTTCAATGCCGGATTCCTAAAAGTTGTAAGTTATCCTCCTTGGATAGCTAACATCGTCCCTGTACCTAAAAAAGACGGGAAAGTCAGAATGTGCGTGGACTACAGAGATCTGAACCGGGCAAGTCCCAAAGATGATTTCCCTTTACCACACATCGATGTACTGGTTGACAATACCGCACAATGAAAGGTATTCTCCTTTATGGACGGATTCTCAGGGTACAATCAAATCAAGATGGCACCCGAAGACATGGAAAAAAACAACCTTCACAACACCCTGGGGAACCTTTTGTTACAAAGTAATGCCCTTTGGTCTGAAAAACGCAGGAGCAACCTATCAACGTGCAATGGTAGCGCTATTTCATGATATGATTCATCAAGAAATAGAGGTGTATGTCGATGACATGATTGCAAAATCCAACACCGAGGAAGAACATCTGGGTCATTTACACAAGTTGTTTGACAAACTCAAGAAATACAAGTTGCGACTGAACCCAAATAAGTGTACCTTTGGAGTAAGATCCGGCAAACTCTTAGGTTTCATCATCAGCAGCAAAGGTATTGAGGTTGATACCGCCAAGGTTAAAGCCATTCAAGAAATGCCTATACCTCGTACCGAGAAACAAGTCAGAGGATTCTTGGGACGTCTAAATTACATCGCCCGATTTATTGCCCACATGACTACTACTTGTGTGCCGATCTTCAAACTGTTGAAGAAAGATCAAGTGGAAAGGTGGAATGACAAATGCCAGTTAGCCTTTGACAAAATCAAAGAATATCTCCAAAAACCTCCAATCTTGTTGCCACCTGTGGAAGGCAGACCTCTGATAATGTACCAAACTGTGTTAGAAGACTCAATGGGGGTGTGTACTAGGACAACATGACGAATCCGGCCGAAAGGAGCACGCAATCTACTATCTTAGCAAAAAGTTTGCCGATTGTGAAACAAGATACTCACTACTCGAAAAAACTTGTTGTGCCTTAGCTTGGGCAGCTCGCCGACTAAGACAGTACATGCTAAATCACATCACTTTCCTAATCTCCAAGATGGATCCCATCAAATACGTGTTCGAAAAACCTGCTCTCTCTGGAAGAATAGCGAGATGGCAAATGATCTTAACAGAATATGACATTCAATACACTTCACAAAAAGCAATCAAAGGAAGTGTGGTAGCTGATCATCTGGCTCATCAAGCAGTGGATGATTATCAAGCATTGAACTTTGACTTCCCAGACGAAGACATTATGCTAGTCAATGACTACAAACAATCAGGACCAGAAGAAGGACCCGAGCCAGGATCCCGGTGGACTATGGTTTTTGACGGAGCTTCTAATGCACTTGGCAATGGCATCGGAGCTGTGATCATTTCCCCCGCAGGAAGTTACACACCGTTCACTGCCAGATTATGCTTCAATTGCACTAACAATATAGTCGAATACGAAGCATGTATTCTGGGTCTTAAAGCTGCAATCGATCTAAGAATCAAATTCCTGGAAGTCTACGGTGACTCGGCCTTGGTAATCTACCAAGTCAAAGGGGAATGGGACACGAAGCACCCGAATCTGATTCCTTACAAAGAATATGTGCTGAGTTTGATTCCTTACTTCGAGGAAATCATTTTCGAACACATCCCACGCGAGGAAAATCAACTAGCTGATGCTTTAGCTACCATGTCATCCATGTTCAAAGTCAGGTGGGACAACGAGGCGCCTATGATCACCATTTACAGGCAAGATGAACCATCCTATTGCAATGAGATCAATACCGAAGGAACCGAGGAAAACCCATGGTTCCATGAAGTAAAAAGATATCTCGAAGCTCAGGAGTACCCTGAAGGGGCATCCATTAACGACAGAAAGTTTCTAAGGAGATTTGCTGCCAAATTCTTTCTAAGCAATGGAACCCTATACAAACGCAACCATGACTCGACTTTACTTCGCTGTGTAAACAAGAAGGAAGCAGAACAAATCATGGAAGAAATACACAATGGTGCCTTCGGTACTCATTCCAGTGGGCATACAATGGCTAAAAAGATCCTGAGAGCAGGTTATTACTGGTCTACCATGGAAACAGACTGCCATCATCACTCCCGAACATGTCACAAATGCCAGATATACGCTGACAAAGTACATGTACCTCCAGTTCCATTAAGCGTCCTGACGGCTCCTTGGCCTTTTGCAATATGGGGTATTGATATGATTGGAGAAATCAAACCTACTGCCTCCAACGGACATCGCTTTATCCTGGTCGCTATTGACTACTTCACAAAGTGGGTAGAAGCAGCTTCATTTGCTTCTGTTACCAAGAATGTGGTGGCCCGGTTCATCAAATACAATCTCATTTGTCGGTACGGCATCCCTGAACGGATTATCACGGACAATGGCACAAATCTAAACAACAGAATGATTACTGAACTTTGCACACAGTTCAAGATCAAACATCATAATTCCTCTCCATATCGACCAAAGATGAACGGCGCGGTGGAAGCTGCCAACAAGAACATCAAGAAAATCATACAAAAAATGACAGTAACCTACAAAGACTGCATGAGATGTTGCCTTTTGCCCCTCATGGTTATCGCACATCTGCGCGTACTTCAACAGGGGCAACTCCATTCTCCTTAGTCTATGGTATGGAGGCAGTTCTTCCAATTGAAATTCAGATTCCTTCCCTAAGGATTATGAAAGAAGCCAATCTAGACGAAGACGATTGGATTCAAACACGGTTGGACCAGATAAACTTGATTGATGAGAAAAGGCTCGCAGCTATTTGTCATGGACAGCTATACCAAAAGCGTATGATCAAAGCCTTCAACAAAAAAGTCAAAAGTCAAGCATACCAAACTGGTGGCTTGGTTGTCAAACGCATCATCTTACCACAAGGTGATCCCAGAGGCAAATGGACTCCCACCTACGAGGGACCATTCATAATCAAGAAAATATTCTCCGGCGGCGCCATGTTGCTTACCACCATGGATGGCGAGGATTTCCCACACCCTGTGAATGCTGACATAGTCAAAAAATACTTCTCTTAAAAAGAAAAAAAACAGCTCGCTAAGTTGAAAACCTGAAAGGGCAACTTAGGCAAAAAAGAGCGTCTCGGTGGATTGAAAACCGAAAGGGCGGTCCAGGCAAAAATTAGAGACTAAACAAATACTATCCCGGTGGGCTGAAAACCTGAAAGGGCAGCCTAGGCAAAAGTTAGGGAATGAAACATACAACTGTGTTCCGTTCAGCTGCCTACTCACCATCAAGATTCAACACCTCAAAGACACCGATCAGTCCAATCACTTTCTTCCAACAAGTGAGGGATGAGATGCTCGAAGACAGATTGGCAATAGCAGAGTTGAAACTTGACTGGATCGTTTTCACATAGCTATTTATCTTCATAAATATTTTTCAAAACTTTCTGACATTTTCCTACTTCTAGGATTGTTGTCTCCCTGTGCTAACCAGCCTATCATGGCTCTTTTTCAAAAATCAATGCAGCTTAGGCTCAAAAATCACCATTTTCACTTTTTCTGTTTAAATACGTAAGCGTCCCAATGATAATTTTGAATGAACATGTGCATTTGAATATGATTGATGTTTACCAGGAAAAACAGGAATAACATTCAGGAAATGTCCTAATTATCTGGACATCATCCCATCAGAAGAAAATCCCCAAGAGAAGCGCATTTCTCAGCAAATTCCTCAAAAAGATTTTCTCTTCAAAAGAGGTCTTATCCCCCAGCAGGGTTGTTCCAGATTACTACCTTCAGAAGGTATGATCCCCGCACCCGGACTTGGTCAGATAGTGCATCGGAGGATTATGCATCTTCCTCATTCCCATTTGAAAGGGCATCAGAACTTCCAGCTACCTTTCATTCTCAAGAGATATTCAAAGATCCTTCAACAGAGTGCCAGGGTTCTCAAAGAATTTCCCCAGCCGAGGGTACTCAAACAAGACAAAAGATCATCAACGATCACAATATAGTCATATCCAGATGACTGGCAGAAATTTATTTTCCCAACTAGAAGCTTGACACGCATCACATTCATACATCACACATTCAAACATTCATATTCACATTTACACATTCATTATTCACATTCACATATTCACATTCACATATTCACATTCACATATTCACATTCATACATCATATTCATACATCATACATCATACATCATGCATCATACGCATATTCATACACAACATCACATGCATATTTCTCCGGGAATATCTCACATTTACATGCATCATAAACATTGCATATCACTAACTTGATTTTTCTGGTAGACGGATATCTTCAACAAAGATGTTCTCAATCACATGCAGTGTTCACCTGAATTCCATGAACGGTTCTCTCAGATATAATCAAGCCGAAGATTCATTCTGATCACTAACCAACTCAAAAAACAGGCATCACAGATCTAAAGCGATACCTCAGACGGTTCCAGAACGATCTAACATTGCAGATCTAAAGCGATACCTCAGACGGTTCCAGAACGATCTACTATCGAAGATCTAAAGCGATACCTCAGACGTTTCCAAAACGATCTAGCATCACAGATCTAAAGCGATACCTCAGACGGTTCCAAAACGATCTAACATTGCAGATCTAAAGCGATACCTCAGACGGTTCCAAAACGATCTAACATTGCAGATCTAAAGCGATACCTCAGACGGTTCCACAATGATCAACTTCCAAAATCTAAATCGGAAAAACTTTGGACAAGTTCCGTAACGATTATCTTCCAAGACTTAAAGCGGTAACCTTGGACGGTTCCGACACAGTCAACACAAAGACTTTCAAATCCTTCATCAAGATATAATCAATGGATTCATTCTGATGAACAAACCATCAACACATTTACCAGGTGGCATCTGAAAGCCCATCTCAGGTAATGTTTCAATCTGCCAACAACATTTCGCAGACGACATTCAAATGCAACTTCCAACATCTCTTCTGATCAAGGTAAGTGCAAATTTTCAGGGCATCTAAATATTCAATCATCTTCTACCTTCAGATTTCAGACAATCTCTTCAGGTTTAAGAAGATTGAATAGGGGCAACTGTTATACCCCAAAATTTGCCCACATCTTTTTTCAAGAAAACTCCAATCTGAAAATTAAGAGTCTCATATAATTATGGATTATTTCAACGAATATCCTGACATATGAAACACTTAGTTTTTAGAATTTTTCTTATACAGTAATTTGGCTTGCAGTTGAATTTATTCTTACGCAAACGCCAAATACTGTTTATTATTTCACACATGCTATTTATTTATTTACAGATAAATAGTACTGACACAATTGGTACAGAGTTAAATCTTTTTGCAGGCGCAGAATCAGGAAACTCAGACTGTACTGGTAACAAGTAGATTATTATTATCTTTTGTTTCCCACTAATTTTGTACTATATTCCATTATTTTCAAAAATCTTTTCAAATCTCTTTTTCAAAAATCAAATCTCTCTTTTTCCAACACTATCTCCACTTTCTTTCAAATCTTACTTCCACTCAAATTTTCCTTTTGTACGGAATCACATCATTCCCCAACGTCTCTATCCTCCTTTCCATTCTATAAATACCTCCCATTTTCTTCCATAAAATCTCACATCAAATTCTAACTCATCTTTCAAATTCCTACCTCATATCTATTTTCTCTTCTTCCCTGGCAAGAATGGCAAAGTGGATAGAGACACTGTTTCTTACAGTCACCACCATTGCTACGGTGATCATGACTTTCTTCTGCCTACATAGTCCTGAAGAGTGTGGACCTGCAATGGTTGCACTCCCAATCATCTACATGTTATTGTTCATAGCATGGGTCATTAACCGTCATTCCTGAAATTTGCCGTATTTCTTATTTCTTAAATGTACCGTTTATTCGCCGTACTGTTCAATATAGTATGTAATATTTGTACTGTCAGTATTAAATGTTGTACTATTTGTCATAATATTGCTTAATTACTAAGATAATATTTTGTGTGTTTTCTGCCAGTCAAATATTCCTATTTCTGTGCATTAAATGATTTTCAGGGTTATTTTCGGTAATTTTGCCCGCATACCGTAAATATTAGTTATTTATTATGTCTATGTTTTTTTTAACAAGTCATGTAAATAAACTTTCATTTTTCACATAAAACATAAAACAAAAACAAAAAAAAAAAGAAAATTAACTTTGACTGTTGATTTCTCACTCTAACTGCTACGTCAATACCTGGACAGTCAGTTGACAGCCAAACTGCTGGCAATACAATTCTCAGTGTTTTTGTACCATCAATCAAATCAATCTTTCACAATTCAAAATTCCAAGATCTTTTCTGCTAGAAGTCTTCTGAATATCACGCGATTAGCAGAAACTCAACACTGCACAAAAATCAGGTACGCTTAACTGTCTCCTATACAAACAGTCCCTAATCAGGGTTTTTCTTGTTTTTACAGGAGCAACAAGTTTTTGAGACCTCAAATGGATTCCATGCACATCCATATATCTCAAAGTACCATCATACAAATTTTCAAACTTCAATTCACTCAGACGCATCGTCAGCAGCTCAAACAGTCAACAGACGACCCGTTTGACCCAAAAAGTCAACAGACAGTCAAAAATGAAATTTTTTGTCAAAGTCCATATTTTGTCAAAGGATTCATCATTTGATCATTGGATGATCATAATTCATCAAGGAAAGATCAAAAATCAACAAAACCCTAAGATTCAAAATTAGGGTTTTTGCCTGAAAACTCAACTCAACTTTGACTGATCATAACTCTCTCATCCTTCATCCAAAAAATTCAAACCAAAGCTCATTTTGAAGGAAATTCAATTATCTTTCAAATGCCATTGATCCCATGGTCATTGGACTCACCATTTGAAAAATATGATCAAAGACATTACAGGTCATTTTCAAAGTCAACAAAAAGACACTTTTTTCAAAAGGACACACAAGGAGCATCAAAAATCATTTTGACATGAGACCAAAGACATTGGTTAGAGGACTCTTTGAGGTTTCCAAAAAGTGCAAGATCTCCTTCATATGACAAAAATTGAAGGATTTACACCTTGTTGAAGTTGGCTAAATTTTGGGAAAATACATGAAATCAACATTGCTCAAAAATGTATTTTTTCCAAATGGGGCCAAGTTTTCAGCATTCAAACATCATTTCCATGATGATATGGGCCTCCCACGACCAAGACTAAGCCCACACCTTTTTTATCCATTTTTTGCTTGATTTTATCTTATTTTAAGATTAAAAGAAAAATGGATGGATAAATGGTAGCTTAACTTCCAAGCATGACTCACCCAAGGAATCTCTACCTTTCTGCAGAGAATTGAAGAGCAAGGCAGGTGCATTGAAGGCAAGGGGACTTGGTCAAGAATTCAAAGCTTTTTTAATATTAAAAAATGCAAGATTTCAACAAAGGCAACTAGTTGCATATTAGCTTCAATTCTAAGCACTCAATGCTTATAAATAAGCTATCATAGTTCAGTAACCAAAAAGGGGGCAAGTTCAGAAGCAAAGCTTAGCTCATACACACTTGTAATCACTTGAAAAGTTTCAAAGAAAATTCAAATTCGAATTTGTAATTTCAGTCCATTTCAATACAAACTAAGCATTCAGACACCTTCCTTGAACATCACTGAAACTATCCCAATCAGTTACAAGCCTTGAAGCTCACTGAATCGAGCTATACAGGTCCAAATTTGTTCAAACTAAAATCAATTCGTATCTGGTTATTCACACATGCTTAACAAGATGTAGACATACTATTAAGTTTGGTTTGAGGTGTAGATCATTTCTGGAAACTTAATTGAAGTTTGAACACGTATAAACGAAACTACCATTTTAGGGTTCATAGCTTCAAAATTAGGGCTTTCCAAATTAGGCAAAATTAGAGGTTCTAAATAGTACCATTAGATTCGTATGGACAAAACGAGTTGAATGGTACCATCGCGCCAAATTTATGTGCTTGTTTACCCCTATTCGTTATTTTGCAGAATTAGGGCTCACTTACTATAGCGCTTTTTTACAAAAGCGCTGTTAAAGGCCTTGTCTGAAGGTTGAAGACGAAGACGTGTCTTCCTCCTATTGGTTCAGCAGCGCGCGTACTTTTTTAAACTTTCCACTAATCCAGTGTTTTGCAGGTGTAACGTATACCACGTGCCTCAATTTCTGGACCACCTGATCTTGCTTAACAACTCATCCAACGCTTCAGAACGCGCGTTGCACATCATACTCCCTCAATCAAACCACACAGGATCAGTATCCTTTTATTTTCTATTTTATTTTCTATTTTATTTTAATTTCTTTGTTAAATTAATTAAAAATAGTTTTAAAAATCCAAAAAATACACAAAAAATATTTTTAGACTTCTAAAATAATATATTATTTTCTGAAATAAAAATATTTTATTTTTCTTTAAAATTTCAATATTTGCATAATTAATTAGTATATATTTATATATTTGCTTTTTAATTATTCTAACCAATCAAAAAATCATAAAAAAATTTGTTCTTTATATAAAATATTGTTTATATATTATAAACTAATTTTGTACATATTTTGAATAATTTTCTTTTTAAGTTTTAATTATTTGTATAATTAGTTACATAATTATGTTTTAATTAACTTAAATCAATTCCAAAAATTCCAAAAAAAATTAGTTTTGTTTAAAATTAATTAACAAATATTTTGTACATATTTTAAACTTAATTTCTAGGTTTAAATCTATTTTCATCTTTTTCTTCATTTTAATTTAATTAATCATGCATTAATTATAATTAAAATCAATCATAAAAATCCAAAAACAGGCCTTTTATTTTCCTTGCAATTTAAATTCCTAGATAAATGTATAGGATGTCAAATTCATGTAAATAGGCTAGTTTACATTTCCTGCACAATCGATGTAATTGCGTAGATTTACTTTCCGCACTTTACATTTCCGCATTTTAATTTCCAGCAAATATAAACTGCGTGTATGTCAAAGATAAAATTGAACCATTAGATCACTAACTTCAAAGATAAATATCTGAATACAAACACAATCACACTTGCACCTCTTAAGGTAAATTCCTTCTCATTCTTTTCAAAATCAAAGTCAAAATTCTACTATTTTGAGTACAAAATCGAACCTTGCGTTTATATCCGGTGAAAGGATAGATTTTTAAAGGAAATAGGATAAAGACCTTACAACTCAGGGTAGACCTCCTAGTTTGCTTGCTCAAATCAAAACAAACAAAATTCTCATACACTGTTGTTTTTCAAAACAAAACTTTCCAAAAAGACAATACTTTGTATACATCCAAACACGGATTATTACAAAGTTAACGTTCTTTTCAAAACATCTTTCAAAAGATAAACAAGCATTTTGTATACATCCACACACGGATCATTACAAAATTCAATTTACAAAAGTATTTGAAACCACATATGAGCATTCTAAAGCCATTGAAAAGTCATCGAAAAACAAGTGAGCTAAGCAAACTTAAGAGCCCATGGATAACCATGGATACAAAGGGTGCTAACACCTTCCCTTTGTATAACCTACCCCCTTACCCAGAATTTCTTAAAGGTCTTTTTTCTGTTTCTTTTATAAACCTTTCCTTAATTGGATAAAATAAAAGGTCGGTGGCGACTCTGTGAATTTTCAAAATGTGAAAGCATTAAGCGATAAAAAAGAGTCAGTTCACGTATCTCTACAGAACAGAGGTATGGCCCGGGATTTAAAAAATCGGAGGTCCACAATGCCATTCAAACCTTCCTTGCTTGAGTCGAAGTAAGGGGGAAAAGGCTTGCGTGCGTCCACTTAGGTTAGAGATAAATCTTCTTAAGAAGTTTATCTTTCCTAGTAAAGATTGTAGTTCTTTCTTCGTGGATGGAGGTTTTGTTTCCATAATAGCCTTTGTTTTATTCTGATTAATTTATATTCCCTTTTTGTAGACTACGAAGCCCAGGAAATCTCCAGCCTGCACAAAGAAAGCACATTTAAGGGGATTCATCTTTAAGCCATGTTTTCTCATTCTTTCAAACGATTGGCTCAGATGGTCCAGATGACTGTGATCTGAAACAGATTTTACCACAATGTCATCTATGTATACTTGCATGAAAGTTTCTATAAAATCATGGAATATAGAATTCATTGCTCTCTGATAAGTTGCCCCAGCATTTTTCAGACCAAAAGGCATTACAACCCATTCGCAGGTGCCTATTGCCCCTGGGCAACGAAAAGCTGTTTTGGACACATCTTCTTCTGCAATGAAGATCTGGTTATATCCAGAATATCCATCCAACATACTTAAATATTCAAAGCCTGCGGCTGAATCTACCAACATTTTTGCCACAGGAATGGGATATTCATCCTTAGGCGTTGCTGCATTCAGATCACGAAAATCTATGCATACTCTTAATGAACTGTTCTTTTTGATAACTGGCACAATATTAGCAATCCATTTAACATACCTTGTAGTTCTGATGAATTGCAACGTAGAAGTCTCTCGACCTCTGCTTTGATCTTCGAATGAATTTCCGGTGCGAACCTCCTAGGAGTTTGCTTAATGGGATTTTTTCCTTCCTTTATGGGCAGCTTTAATTCGACCAAATCTCGCCCTAAACCAGGCATCTCATCATAATCCCATGCGAAGCAATCTTTATTTTCTTTTAATAACGCAATGACTCTTGATTTCAAAGCTGGCTCTAATTTTGCACTGACGTATGTTATCCTCTTCTGATCTCCGTCTCCAAGATTTACTTCTTCGAGTGGATCTTGGGCTAACATCTTTATACTTGACGCCATTGGGTCTTTCTCAAATCCCAGGGGTTCTTCATCATAGATCGCGTCTAGCCTTTGACTCCCTTCTTCCCCTGAGATCTTTTCAGCTTGAACTGTGTCTTCAGGAGATTGAGGGATCAAATGTATCCCAGAACCCGTCGTTTCTGCCTCTCTTTGAATTGCATCGACAGTCATGTTTGATAATTCGGCTTCGAGAGCCGTCTTTCTTTTGTTCTCGGCTATGTAAGCCGAAATCCTTTCTAAGAAGGATGACTCAGACATCATTAGCGTCATCATCCCAGCCTGTTGGCCGTATTGTTGGCAAATGCTCTATTGGTGCGGTATCTTCTGGACCGTCCATTATTTCTATATTCCATTGGAACCCGTTTGGGTGTAAGGACAAATAGTATAAATCATTCTTGTTCGGGGTGTATATATCTTCCGCAGCATGGCAAGGTCCTATGTTTGCCAAGTTCCTGTCGAAACTGGTTTTATTGACTTGATTAACTTCAGCCATGTAGTAACTCTGATCTCCTTCAATGTTTTCTAATATACCATCTTCCCTCCAAATGGTTAATCTTTGATGCATTGTCAAAGGCACTGCAGCAACTCCATGGATCCACTCTCTTCCTAGCAAAAGATTGTAATTCGCCTTTGCTGGTATCACCTTGAACATCGTTGGCCTTGTGACCGAACCCACAGTTAAATTCACTTGAATGACTCCTAAAGTTTGCCCTATTTTGCCTTCATAGTTAGACAAGACCATGTTATGTGGCCTTATATCAGTATCGAACATGCCAATTCTCTTTAGCATGTACTGGGGCATTAGGTTCACTGCTGCCCCCCCATCTACTAGGACTTTGTTAATGCCAACATTTTCAATCTTAGCCCTTATGTAGAGTGGTTTTAGATGGTTTCTCATACCTTCATCAGGCCTCTCAAAGAAGGCATTCTGCTCTTCGACTTCCCCATTGTTTAGCACATAATAACACACAGGTCTGTGTCTTGCCATCTCTTCCGCATCAGCTTCCTCACAATCTTCAGCTTTTGTCTCTTGGTTAAACTCATGAGGGAGTACAGACACAATATTGCAATTGAAGTTTATAGACGATACTCCGTCTGAGTCGAAATCATTTGTCATCCTATCGTCTTCTTTCCAAGGGCTGGAATGCATCTTTTCTTCTTCCTTCTAATTTTCAGAATCGAGCAACTTGCGTTCCACTGGAGGTTTACTTGTCCTTGCCCCCTGCGTTGGGATTTGGTTGCTACTATACTCTCCAATCTCCTTTGGTTTATATTCCCTCTGGGCCTTCTTCATCCTCTGGTGCCTTCTCCATTGGGATCTAGACATAGGATTTTTGCCCTTGTAATTCTCCAACCTGTACATCTCTTGATTTGAAGTCTGGAATTGCTTCCTATATGCCATTGCAGTTCTTCCTCCTTGGTTCCAACTTCGCCATCTGTTGGTTCTCGCACCAACTTGCATCCATCTATCCCTGGGTATGTCTGCAGGGATTTTGAATGTGACCCTTCGAGCTCTAGGGTGGGGGCTGTCAGGCCTCTTCGATGGGGTCCAGTTATCGAACACATACATGTTGGGACGAAGTCCCTGAGTTTCTCGACCCATGTAGAAATATACTCTTTCGAATGATCGCGCTAGTAGTTCGTCATAGACTGCTCCACATCTGGGACACAATACAACCTCAGTGTTTTCCTTGTGACATCTGACCAAGAAACCTACTAAGCTTTCTTCTGTCCTTGGGTATACCTTTAGCAATAGGTTTCCTCCTCTCCAGGGTTGTTCCATTCTTTCTCGTAGGGCCCTCTCAAAATTAGCTTGAACCCTTCAATTCAGCATAATCGAACACTTTGGGCACATCAGCATTTTCCATCATTTTTCTCAATTCCAGAGATAATCTTTCAAACTCTCTCCTCTCGGTGGGATTTCAATGTTTCCTGTTTCCCTTATCAGCCATTTTTCTAGTTCTTCTATTTCAGATAAAGGCCGCCTAACAT